>NC_143558.1:102192500-102492500 GCF_054136105.1 Typopeltis vanoorti
GTCTGTGTGTGTTCATAGTGTGTGACATATGGACTGTTATGAATTATTATGTGCAATCTTATACACACTCATAAGCACCACAACATTATGACCACTCATCCTGTTTCTGAACCAACCAGATTTCACAGTAGGCTGGAAGCAGGTCAGTAGTCATTGTGATATCTTGGTATGGGGATTGTTTTCATGGACTTTACTGGATCCTCTCATCCCCAGTTTAATTCATGAGATATGAACTCGTTCAGTAAGATACGATAGTCACAAAGCTTATATTATGCAAGAATGGTTCAAAGAGAATATTCAAGCATTCCGTATGCCACCCTGGTTGCCTGATTCTCTTGATTTGAATCTCATCAAACATTTGTGGAGAGCCTATCAAACTCAGCATCTGATGGTTTATGTACCTGAGCCTTGCTCATTTGCTTATTTCTGTAATATTATTCTGTCTAGTCTAGTTGGTCCAGAATCTCTCCAGACACCTTCTGTAGTCTAGTGGAAGTCTTCTATAGTTATCTTGGTCAAAGAAGGCAGAGTAAGGTACTAGATAGGTGATCATAATATTTTGGCTCATGAGTGTATGTAAGACTGAATATAACATATGTATATATATTTATATGCAATTATATTATTATATAATTTATACAATAATTTGTCTGCTCGTCATATAAGAAAGAGAATAAAACTTTCACATATGTGTATGCATTTTTATACACATACTGCATATTTTTATATTTTATGAGACATTTACCCACTTATGCAGTTATTTCTTAACTGCATTTTATCAAACTAAAATTTTAGTTATTTGTTTGATGATATGTTAATGTCCTTTAAATTTAATAACAAAATGAGGTTAACATTTTGAGCTAAAATATTATGTTGGATGTAACTTTTCATTTCCATTCCTTTTTTTGTAAATCCCTGCTGTTGATTTGCTAGTCCATTATGCAAAAATAAATAAATAAATGAGAAATTTGCATATTTTATTTTGTTTGGAAATCCCCATGTTATATTCTGTGCTATTGAAGTTGTGCTTGTTTGAGACCGTTAAAAATTGTGATTCTGAAGCATCCATGACTTAAGTTTTTGTGTGAAAGTATTTCGGTTTTATTCGATTGTTTATAAATTTTTCAGGTATACATTACTGAACCTTGTGCCTAAGAACTGTATTGGAACAATTTCTTTGTTGTCAATTAAATTCTTGCCTTAAATTATCCCGATGAAGACAAGAGACAATGTTCTCGTTTGATTGTGCTTAGCAGTGATGAAGAGGAAGAAAATTAAATGAATATATTATCTGACATATATGTAGTACAGTTTGTAATATATTTGTTCAGTTATTACTATTTTAATAAAAATTAAGTTTTTATTACTGGAAAGTTTTACCATTATGTTTTTATTAACAGAAAAAAAATTTCTGATAGTTATAAAACACAGTTTTGCACCACACAAGATTTTATAGTAACCTAACTACTTCGTTATATGAATATTTCCTGTAATTAAGCTTTCCATGAAAGAATTTTTTCATGGAAGGATTTATGTAAACGGAGAATGCTAGAGATCCATCAGGCTGTCATGTAATCAGTGTCTAGGAATGGGAGGCTGTTGTTGTTTTCCTTTTTTAAGGTAAACTGGATCCTGCAGTGTTGATTGTTTAGATGTGTTAAGAAAATGTTGAGAGTATCCAGGCTATATGCCAAATTGAGAACACATCTATTTAGTGTAGCCAGATGGGTTTATGTGGTACAGGGTTTCTGTAAATGGAGAATGCCAGGGATCCATCAGGCTGTCATGTAATCAGAGTGTCTAGGAATGGGAGGCTGTTGTTGTTTTCCTTTTCTAAGGTAAACTGGATCCTGGGGTGTTGATTGTTTAGATGTGTTAAGAAAAATGCTGAGAGTATCCAGGCCATATGGAAATGGAAAATGCATCATCTGTGTAGTGTAGCCAGACAGTGGGTTTATGTGGTGTAGAGTTTAAGCCCTTCTATCAGAATTATAGCTGAAGACAGTGATTACTTCAATTATATCCAAACATCAATTTAATAAATTAAATATTATTTACATTAAATACATTTTATATTATATATTACAAATATTATATACACACAGCACATCTAGTGAACATATAAAAACAAGTTGTTATATTTTGAATTATAAATATTCAATCATTCTCACACACCTTCTCTCAATTTATATTGTTCAAATAATTAAACATGACTGTACATTGAGCTCAACTAAAAATTAACAAACTCATAATGACAAATATATAGGCCAAGATATATTATTATTATTATGGCAATCCATCAGTTGCACACTAAACAACAAGCACTTCAAGTAACTTTCAACAGTTCTCTGAGTGGACTAAGCAGAGCAGATAAATGATATCAAATGCCTGTACTCCATTCTCAGTTCAAAATTTATTAATGATCATCCATCCCACTTTCAACACAAGACAGGGGAGTTTAACTGAAAAAAACAAAATAGTCCTACCTTACAGTAGTTGAGAGAATTTACACACAACAATGCCCCCATTGAAAATGATAAATTTTCTAGTGTCACTGGTGAATGGATATTCACCAGTGACACTAGAAATTATCAACTGTTCCTTTATTCATCAACTGATTGCAAAAGCCTCACTAAAATCATTAATTTTTGCACCTGGGAAGCACGATTTTCACTCTCGCCAAGCACACTCCCTTATGATAGAATCTCTATACAAAACTCTCTTCTTAATTTTCCTTCTCTCTCTCTGTCAAGCAAAATGCTAGTAGAACTTTGCAGAAATCTAAAGATTAACTGATTGTTTTAAAAAGAAACCTCAGAACATATGGATATGCACTTGCAGATACTCAAATGGAAATGATATAAAATAGATAATGCCTCAATAGACAAATTGCATAATTATACCAGATAAAAATATTCTAAGCATAGTAAGATTATGTAAAAATCACAGATTATTTTGAAACAAAATAGCAGTAAACTTAAAAACTGGAAAACAAAAACAATTAAAAAAAGAAAAGTGGAAACATCTTAGAAAAAAAAAAAAAAATCGAGTAATTTTAGAACAAGTAACTTTAAAAAAATTGATCGAGTCATGAAACAGAAAATTTCAACAATATCTTTACAACACATATAATAGTGCTGTAAATTTACCTAGAAATTAAGAACAACTAACTAATTAACCACGCTACCGGCCAAGACATCTATAGATGTCAAGGTTATCATGGATGTGAAGTGCATATTAAAATTGTAATACCATTGATATTACATTGAAATACAATATATGATGGATACAAAGCGTATGAGGATGTGTATTTGATCCATAATGGCTGGTTAGGTGGTTAAGAATGAAAACAAGCCACCTAATGATGCAAGATGCACATGGTATAAGAAACATAGTATCCTGAAATTTTTTAATCATTATGAAAATAGGAGAACACAAGGATTTTAATATAAAATTATTATTATTATCACCATCACACCCTCCATGGAATTAGCAGACTTATTGTGGAGGGGAGTCCCTCAACCAACAACATATATTTCAGTTTAATCAGCTAACGCCTTTTATTCCCTTTATAGGGAGTAGGCGAGGCCTTTATACCCTGTCTAGCTTTCGGGGCCTGAGTGGGCAGTTCAATCTCCACCGGTAGCCAATCAGAGATAGCTTGCCCATGTCTATCACTAATTATAGCAGCCGCCGATGAAGAGGTTGGCAAACAAGTGCTGCCATTTCTTGGTACCTAACCCTAACAAGATAAGTCACTGTCTCAAATAATGTGGGTACTACGGTCGATTTTCTTGAGTTTACGGGACAAAAAACCCGAGTTTCCGGGAGGAAAAACCTGCTTGCCTGTGCCAGAGATCGACTAACTCATGAACCGGTCGAAGATTGGCTTAGAAAAAGTTCCTCCAGTCAGCGACTAGACTAGAACCTAGGTCTAACTTCAAGCGGCCAAGTGCAGAGGACGCAAGCGCCATTTCCACTGAGCTACACAGGCCTTATTTCAGTTTAATATATATATATGTATATATATATATATATGTATGTTAAAAATACCAAGCAATTTTAAACCTGGTTTTACTCCATTTCCCAAGTAAGCAAACAGACAAACAAGTCAAGTTTGTACCTGCAAGTGATACAAGTCTAGCTGATCCTGCACATAGTGCAAGACCAAGGCAACTCGTGGTAAAGGTGGCATAAGCTCTGATCACTAATCTTAATATTTACCCTTAATGCCAAAACACATCTCCAAGAAGGGGATGCATGATGTTTTGTATTAAAGGCAAGAGGCCACTACCCAGACCGGTTTCGACCTTTATTGAGGTCTCATCAGTGGGAGGTAGGCTAGAAATACCAAGATTTAGTAATAATATTTCAGTTTAATATAAACGAAAATAATCATCTGGTGTTTCAACCTTTGTGACAAGGTCATCATCTAGAGTATACACATACAGTGTATATATATGCTACTTGGAAAAGAGTCAGTGGACACTTCATTGGGCAAGGTGCATTGTGTGAGGTAGTGAGTCATTTATGTAGCCGGAGGAATATGAAGTCAGTGCAACTGTGTCCATGTGAAATGCCTGTAAGGAGGGAACTGATGAAGTTTGAAAGAGGCGTTGTGATAGGATGACATGTTGTAGGCCTATGTGTTCAGTAAATTGTTGACAAATTGGCCATGCCAGGTCAACAGTCAGTGATACCATATCAAGATGGAATCTCAGGGAGTCAACTGCAAGTGCTACCCACAGTGGACAACCCACCACAGTCACCAGACACGACCATAGGGGGCTACTAAAGATAATATGTAAAAACTGCCATTCGTTCAGCTAACACAGTGAATGCAGAGTTCCAGGCATCAACTGGAACTTGAATCTGCACAAAAACATTCAGAACCGAGGCTCACAACAGGTTTCCATGGTAGGACTGGAAAATGCAAGTCCCACATTACTCAAACTAACATGCAGCATTGTCTTCCCTAGTGCAAAGAGCATGTACAGTGGGACATGGAAGCTTGGAAAGCTGTGTTATGGAGCAAAGAATCATTTCCAGAGTGTTTAACCATAACTATGAATTTAAAAGTGGCAGTGTGTTATGGTATGGTCCTGGTTTGACCTCAGACCTCTGTTTGTGGTGCCACGAACATTGACCTCCGAGAGGTATCTGAACATTCTGCACAATGCAATGCTTCTTTGTGGTGTTTCTATGGAACTGACCATTGTCACTTTCAGCAAGACAATGCAACTGCATGGTTTATGAACCTGAACATCATACTTGACTAGCTTCCATAGAGCCTTGATTTCAGCCTATTGAATATCTGTGGGATGAACTGGAGCACCAGGTGAGGTCACAGGATGTCTGCCCCACAACAGTCCAGGACCTCATTATATGCATACAGAAAGAATGGTCCAAAATTCCCATAGATTGCTGTTGTATGCGTGTGGAAAGTATTATGCCCCATAGGATTGCTGTAGTCATTGCAGCGAAAGGGGGTCTTATTAAGATGGGCACAATGGCTCTTTATTCCTCACACTGTGTTGTGCAATGAATTCTTTCCAAGCTTTATATATATACAAATTAACAAACTACTTTACAATATTCATAAGTATGCTAAGGTCACACTAGTTTGGTCAACTGTTAACACTATTGGCCTGACCTGGTGGGGGAGAAAAAAAAAAAACTTACTATATCAAACCTGGAGTTCTGTTATCTGTTTGTTTAGAAATTACTAACAGATAAATTAACAAAAGTTATGCTAGAGATTACTCACAGATAAATTAGAACAAAAACAGTATTGATGGTGGCCAATAATACATAAAATATTACTTAGAGTCCTAAAGTGAGAGTTTGCTGGAGAACTTGAAAAGAAGTTATGTAGACTGAATGTATGCTGTCTATATTCCTGTGATATTTATGCCACCATTATGGCTTAGATTAGGATGATTGTTCAAAATTTCACAGGCTTCCTTAAATTTGTTTTCATACCAGTTTTTGTAAGGAACAGGTTCCTTTCCAATTAATAAAAAAGAACATAAACAACACATAAAATTGAACAATTTAGTGTAGGATGTTAAGAGAATGAATGATCTTAGTTTCCTGATTTACCAAAATTGTTCGATTTCATGTATTGTTTGTGTTCTTTTTTATTAATTGGAATTGTGTGTGCAGTTTCACCAATATAAGGTAAGTTACAGGTGCAATGAATTCAGTATACTCCAGAGTAGGCTAATGGGGAAACGAGATCCTTGGCATAGCTGAATATGTTTTTTAATTTTATAGGTGATTTAAAAGTAGCATTAAAGTTGTAATGATGTAGCATTCTATTTATTTTATCTGATAATCTTTAATATATGGAATAGCTATGGTTTTACTGTAATGTATACTATTTGTATTTTTAGGTGTAGTTTTATGAAGAATTTAATTGATGCTATTTTTGCTATAGCCATTGTTTATAAATGTGTGGCTAATAATTTGTAATTCTTACCTTGAGAGTTTGCCCATTAGAGCAAATTGCTATAGTTCTGTTTTTGAGGCCATTAATGACCACAAGGTTTTCTGAAGGGTGGTGGTAAGAGTCAGCATGTACTTTTTGGCTGGTATGCATGAGCTTGTGGTAGAGTGTGAAGGAAGTCTTCCTGAGGGAAGATGTGTGACAAGTGTATCCATGGAATGAAGGAAGTTTTGATTTTCAATTTCAGTGGTAAATTGTATGCATTCATATTATTCAGATCATCATCATCATCAAATTCCTGCCATGTACCCTCAAGGGGTGTACAGGATATGACAGTACTACATGAAAAAATTACATCATTACTAACTTCCTATCTACAATTTTCCTCCAAATCAGTCTGTTACTTGTCAAGACTCCAACATTATCAGATCTTATATTTCTATCGTCTAAGGCACTTTGTACCGTATCAATCCACCTATATCTTGGTCTTCCTCTGGGTCATTTTGCTGCCAACCTGGCAGAGAACACTTGTTTTGCTAATCTTTCCTCTCCCATTCTATTTAAGTGACCATACCACCTGAGATTAGCTCTGCTAACTGGCTGAGGAAATTGTGTCAAGTTTGGCAGCCATGTGGACAGATAACAAAAAACATTGTCAATGTATCTAAGCTAAACTGCAGGTTTTAAAGTAAAGGAATCTAGAGCATGTTGCTCAAAAGCTTCCATATAAATGTAAGCAATGGACCGGGGGGGGGGCATAGTGGTGGGCCCATGGTTGTACCTTCTTTTATCAGTGAAAATTATTTTGCCACATAAAGTAACCAGAATGTACTATGTGGGCAAAGAGAGCTATAATGTTGGGTGGAAATTTTTTCTGTAAGAGAAAAATTACATCATTGATTGGAACATTTGTGAAAAGGGCAGAAACGTCAAAACTGACTAAATCATCATTGTCAAGTGTTATGTTTCTAATTTTGTTCATGAAGTGTTGTATGTTCTTTATGTAGGAGGGGGGGGGGGTGACCTACCATCTCCTTGAGTGTCGATGCTAATTTTTTGACTAATTAGTACGTAATAGGAAAGGAAAGATTAGCAAATTGTATTTGATGTCAGGAAAATGATCCAGATGAAAACCAAAGCATTTTTAATATATCACAAGATGTAGTTGTTAATCAGGTATCAATGCATCTCATGGTTGGTGACAGTGATTATAAGGTACTAGTTTTGGAGGTGGTGAAACAGGAAAAGGTAACTGGTGAGAAAGGAAACATGGGGAATTAGAATTATATGTGAATTGTAGAAAGTTTCATAGTTGAATTGCATCAATACTATCTGTTGATGAGTTGTGCCAAAAAAAAAAAATGTTGAGAAATTATTATAAAGCATTCGATACAACCAATGTCCAGCTGCATACCAGCAGTTAAATGAATAGAGTAGGAGTGAAATCGATGACCAGCGAAATCAGGCAAGCAGTGTGGAAAAGAAGATATTATGTGGAGGTACAAGACATTTGGCAGTGATCAGATATATTAGAAATATAAAATGTAGGAGAGAAAGATGACAAGTATGGTAAAGAAAGAAAAAATTCAGTATTAAAAGAGACTCAGTCAACTAAAATATAATCCAAGAGAATTCTTTAGCTATGTAGCAAACAAGATGGAAAATAATTATGGAGGAGTGACTGTGGATAGTTTTGGTAGCAGAGTGACCATGGTAAAGGATGTAGTGGAGTTATTTAATTAGCACTTTATCAATTTATATCATATTAGTGTAAATGATGCAATATGTAGAAGGGAGGCATATATTATGGGAATTAGAGGTTAAAGAATCAAAGTTGTATCAGGTTTTGATTTGCATTAGATGTTAATAAGGCTGCAAGGATGGATGACATATCAGTTATTTTTGAGGTTTGTTCACAGGAGTTAGATGTGTCCTTTGCTGATCTTGCTGTGGGAGAGATTCCTAAGAAATGGAAATAAAGCAAAACTGTACCACTCCACAAGCATGGTTCTAGGACAGAAGTTCCCAATTACAGACCAATTTGTATATTTGCAGTTATAATCAAGGTATTGGAGAGGTTGATGGACATAGAATTCTTTATTATGGTTAACATTGGTTGTAAAAGTTAGGACTTGTTTTAGCAATCTACTTGCACTTTAATAAGGTGATGAATGTTTTAGATTCATACCATATGCAATGATATGAATCATATAGAGATTCATATACAATTATATTCTTGCACTTTGCAAAGGCATTTGATAGCTTACCTCACAACATGTTGGTGTACAAACTGCATAGGATGAGAATGTATAATAGATTGCTAAGGTGGATTGGAAATTGGTTCCCTGAACAATATCAGCAAGTGGTGTGCCCTAGGGCTCTGTTTTTAGGATCTGCAATTTAACTTATTTGTTACTGATGTAGAATGACTGGAATCTTTAGGTTTATATTATTATTATTATTATTATTATTACTACTATGTGACACCTCCAGGGAAGTCCAAAGACTCATCAAGGGAGGGCACCTACTCTCTGTCTCCACTACTCAATCCACCAACTACAACTAACTGCAACTACACCAACGCCATCTTCTGCCCACCACCACCACCACTAGCACTTCCACAGACAATCACAAACATCCATGCTCATGGCAGGATTCGAACCCGCAGCCTTTTGACTGGAGAGCGGATACGCCAGCCGCTCGGCCAACCAAGCCAGCTCTCTCTCTCTCTCTCTCTCTCTCTATGTATATATATTTCAGTAGAGTAGTGTCCGTTTAAATATTTATAGTAAAAACGATGCAGAAACAGAACATCTATGAGAAAGCAGTTGGAGGAGTCAGTGGGAAACAGGTCATCTGTTTTGTGAATAACTGTCTCTTCTGGATACAAACAAACATTCTGGGGGAGGTTTTTGGTGCACCACTAGAGATGTGCAAACAATATCCTAAGTTGGACAGATTTAGGATTTCTAAAGTGTTAGGCTGAAGAGGTTATGCAAAATGTGTTTATTCCATGATAGGCTGAATGTGAAAGTCAGCCCATGATGATGTAAAGTTGGAGAGAATTATAAGGAGTGTTGTTGATGTAAACTCTCTTCAGGAAGATTTGAATAGTTTATCTGAATACTTTTAGTTTATCTAAATGATTGGGGTTGTAGTTTTAATGTAAATAAGTGCCAGGTGCTTGGAATGCAAAGATATAAGGCTGTGTACTGTATTGGTAGAACTGTGCTTCAAGAAGTGAATGAAATTTGGGATTTGGGGTGATGATTGACAGTTGACTGAAGTTCAAGAAGTCGTATTGCAAGTATTTCAAAGTCTGCACATTGCATTGCTGCTATTATAAAAAATACATTGACAAGTAGGAATAATAAGGAACTTGAGAGACAGCACAAGATGAATAATGGTAATATCAATTTCACGAATAGTATAAAGATGACCAGGAAGGTGACTCAGTTGGTAAGGACAGCAAAAGAGTAGTCTGAGCAGAAATTAGTGAATCAGGTCTAGAAAAATCAAGGAGTTTTTTTGATGTGTGGTAAGTAGAAAGAAGAATGGTTATGGCAAGATGATAGTTAATTGATGAAAATGGTAGATCTGTAATGACTGCCGAGAATATAGTCAAGATATTCAATGACCAATTCATCAGGGTGTTTTATCCTCATCAGTGTCCTCCCTCCATCACATGCTGACTTAAGTAATTATCTCTTAGTAGGTGTATAAATTCTATTTCCTTCCTGTCATGTGAACGTTCTTCCTTCCAGTCTATATCTCCATAGTTGAAGTCTCCCATAATAATTACTTGGCCTGTACTCATTGTACTAATTTGCCAATGCATGTCTTCCAGATCATCTGTGGAACTCCCTTTCCTCTAGCAACAACCAACTGTATATTTTTTCTTACTGGCCTTAATCTCGCACCAGACCGCTTCAAATGAACATTCAATCATATACACTTGTTTAAAACCAAAACTACAATAAGTTCACCCTCCCTCCTATCTCCTATTGTTTTTGGCTGCAGTTCATCTGCTATCGAATACATTTGACACACACACACATGCTGCACTGCACAAAATCTGTCAAATTCAAATCAACTGACAACGTGGTGTTTGCCGCCATTGGTCTATCACGCATTGGAGTTTGCTGAATATCGTTTTTAAACAGAAAACAAAGACATGGCTTACTTACAAACTAAATAGCTCATTCAATCATTTACATTTGTTTAAAACCAAAAGTGCAATAAGTTCACCTAATATTTTAATATCCATATATCATCATTAAATTCCTGACATGTACCCTCAATGGGTGTACAGGATATTATGATAGTACTATGTTAAGAACTTACATCATTACTAACTTCCTATCAACAATTTTCCTCCAAATCAATCTGTTACCTGTGACTCCAATATTATCAGATCTTATATATCTATCTTCTAGGGCACTTTTTACCATATCAATCCACCTATATCTTGGTCTTCCTCTGGATCTTTTTCCTGCCAACCTGGCAGAGAACACTTATTTTGCTAATCTTTCCTCTCTCATTCTGTTTAAGTGACCATACCACCTGAGATTAGCTCTGCTAACACATTCCTGGATGCTAACAATGTCAAGTTCTTTCCTAATATCCTCATTTTAAATATGATATTGCCACTGATTCCATCTGTTCATGCCTCTATTCTTTCTCAGGACTCTCATATCTGCAGTCTCTAATCTTTGATAGTGTTTTACTTCTGATCCAGCTCTCTGATCCATAAGTTAAAATTGGTTTGAACACCGTCTTGTATACAGCTAATTTAGTGTTTTGACTAATTTCTCTCATATTCCATATAAATTTATTCAGTTGACTTCCTACCATACTGGCTTTATTGATTCTGTTAAATCAATAAAGCCAGTATGGTAGGAAGTCAACTTACTGCCATACTGGCAGTAAGTTGATTAAATATGGAAATATTTAATCAACTTATTTCCATATTTAATTTAACATCTTCACTAAAAATCATGCCTAAGTAACTGAAATGTTTTACTGTTCTATAGGTTCTCCATTCAGAATGCAGTTGATATTTTCAATGCTTCTGCCTATTGTCTTTGTGTTGTTATTGCTGACCTTCATACCAAATCTATTACAACAGTTATTGAATTTAGTCAGGGGAATCTTGCAGACATCTAGCAAATTTATTGAATTATAACATCATCCACAAAGAGCTGACAATAACATTTCCAATTTTGATATCAGGTTTAATACCACTTTCCTTCATAATATGATCCATATAGATAATGAATAACAGAGTGGATAATGTACATTCTTGTCTGACACCAGATTTAAGATTGAATCATCTTCGTGTACTTCTTTCAATTCTAACCGCTGACTCACAACTCAAATAAAGACTAAGTATTGCTTGATATAATGCTCCACTGACACCATATAACTGTAGCGTTTTGAATAGCTTTTCTCTTGGCACCTTGTCATATGCCTTTTCCAGATCTACAAAACTTAAATACAGAGATTTTTTTATATTCCCATGCAGTGGCGTAGCTAGAGCAGTTGCCACCCGGTGCGGTCCCTGAGTTTGCCACCCCTATCAATACACACCAAAAATACTACAAAAAGTCAAAACGACATATAGGGAAATAAATTGAAACATTATGTTTATTTTTGAAGTAAAACTTTAATTTCAGCATTCTAAAATGTTATTTTTCTTACTTTTCTGTTAGCAAAATTGTCGATGATATTGGCAAAGTCTATTTCATAGTAATGTTGGTGATTCTTAATCAAATTTTATTTTAAAAAACTCCTCTCATAATTAGCTACACTTACAGCAATTGTGAGGAAAATTCGCAGTAGTATTATAATATTTGGAACTGAGTTCTCGAGACTATTTTAGAATTAACTGCAAAAGTTCAAAAAGGTTCAAAGTGCTGCCTAAGGCCGACCGCCCCCTCCCCAGTTACACCACTGTTCCCATGACTTATCAACTATTTGTCGTAAAGTGAACATTTGATCCTGACAGCCTCTATTTGGTCTGAATCCAGCTTGTTCTTCACCAAGCTTCCCTTCCACAATCCATCTCAACTATTTCTCAAGTATCTTGCATAAATCTTACCAGGAACAAATCATTGTCAACATCATTCCAAAATCGTTTTTTTTTTTTTAATTATATAAACAACAATGATATATCCAAAAAAATATTTTTTTATTTAATTCAGGTTATTCATGTAAGTTAAGTAAACATATAAACTATAAAACAAAACATAATATAAACTTATAAAAATTACAAATTGCATGTAAACTTCATTGCACATGATGCATAAATGTTTTAGGCAAAATAAAATAAAGCGCATATTTTAATCGTCATCACTCTCTTCAAAAATAACATTTCGTAGATGTTCTTTATTTACGAGTGACTGGACCTCATCATCACTTGAAAATTTCTTGGACATCATTTCTATAATTCCCATTGCATACTTCGGCTGGTTTTAGTTATCAAGAAGTCAGTAATAATGCTTACTACTATGCTGCAATTTTTTATTAAGTTCAAATATGGAGCTACACAAATATCCAGTTGTCTTGTGAATTTTCCAGAGTGCTCCATCGAGGGATCATTATCCATAAAATAACTTCCTAACTTTCTTGCTGAATTCTTTAACGGATTCATCACAATCAGAATCTTTGGCAGAACTTTCTCCGCCATTTGGTTCAACGTCTTCTATTAATTGTAGAGTTCCTCCTCGTTTAAATCTATTCCCCATCTGTTAATTCATTAATTTCAATTTCAACCATAACGCAAAAGCGCTCTAAGTGGCCATTACTATAAACATAACATTTTTACATAAAAAAAGCATTACATATTGTATGTAACTCACCAGAAAATAAAGTGCTCAGCTTGGGATTAACACACTTATGACTTTTAATGCCCTTTCCCGGAAGAAAACGAAGCTAAATTTCAATAAACATTTATACGATAAACAATTCGTATGTATGTGCTAAAGTGTATTTGCCCTAATATAAATTCGCTACTTATAACTACATGCGCGATACAGGCAGACACAAATTTAACGAAGATAAAATTAGATTTTTATGTCGTGCATTGTGAAAAACATATCAAAAGATAAAGGGTTACTACAATTTGTAGACCATGTTATATGGAAACCTCGTATGAGTAATGCATTATACAAGGGTTACCTGTATATGTTGATTGTTACTCATCTTTGTTTTAGGAAATTACAATGTAAAAAATATAATAACCCAGTAGATTTAATTATTACTTCCAGTATTTGTGATAATTAAATTGCTGTCATCAGACAACAATACACTGGTACAAACATGTGCATGCATGAACATGAATAAGCAAGATCAAAAAAGAAGAACACAGGAAGGTCTGTAGTCCTAAATTGGCTACTACTACTCATTAAATAGGATTATGTGGAGAGAGAGAGGATATAGTGGAAATGTTTTTTTCTTGTTTTACTCCACAAGAAAGAACCAGATGGGGTAGAATACTATTTTATTCACTAGTTTTGTGAAAAGTTGTTTCACATCTTCAGGAGAAAGATTGAATAAACTAAAAACAGGTAACGTACATAATGAAAATATTTGAATTTGAATAAAAATGGGAAGTGAGCACTTGCTATGACATTGTTCGCTGGTTTCTGTTCTGCTGCATGCTACTGGTAACTATGTATGCATTGTGTTGGATTACACAATAAAATCATCCCTTTTTTTTTTTTTTGTTGCACTGTTGAGGATGTCGATCATTTCATCTGATTCTTTAAATGCCCTTGAGAAAAATCTGTAATCTCTGTGGATCAAGTATTATGGCAAATCATTTTTGATTTGCCATAATACTTGATCTTATAGACATGTCATTTTTTTAAGAGGCAGATGGTGAAGTTTTGGAGGTTTCAGGAGTTCATGGGTTACAAGGCAACTTTTATATTTTGTTACTGCATTATCTCTGATATTTTATCTATGGCAAATTGATTGCTGCTTGTTGGAATGTTCTTGGTTGTTAGACTGATTTGTCTGTGAATAAGAATCCCCCCCAGATGAGAGGAAGTTCATGCAACCATATTTGTTGAGGGTAGGATAGTTTGAGATGGCATTGGCAAATTCAATGAATAGTCTCTAGCATTTATATTTCTAAAGTGAAATAAGGTGGCCTTTTTTTTTTTTTTGTTTCAATAATGAAATACCATGAGCTGGCATATTCAAAAAGAATTATAACACCAGGAAAAACTCACATAAAGTACTTTATTAGCGTGGAATTTTCACCTAAGGGAACATAGGCATCATCAGTACAAGATCACAAATTGGCAATTGAACATTGACAGACAATTCTAAAAAGTGCCACTGAAGTAGCTAATGGAAAATAATTAAAAAGATAAGTAAATTTTCTAACTTATTTAAAAAAAAATGTTTATATTTAGATAATATAAACTTAGCAAAGATTAGCTGATTAAAAAGTACTATATCCCACAAAGGGGATAGACGAAGACCATCAGATCTGTTTAAGTTAGGACAATGAAGTAAAGTTTCACATGTTTCTTTATAAAACTGTTCTCTGAGGAAACGTCTTTTATGAAGAACTATTCTCTTGTTCCAGTGGCCCTTGCCTTAATGCATTGCATTGCACATATCCGCAAGGAGATGTGCTTTGCATTATGGAAGATACTGAGATAGGATTGATGAGAGCTTTCTCCACCTTTGCAACGAGTTGCTTGGTGTTGTACTACCTTACCCCAGTCCTGAAGATACTTTCAGGTGCAAACTTTGTTTGCTCTCACTTGGATAAAGGATTAAACTAAACTTATTATAGTCTTCTTCTTCTTATTGTGCTATCTTCTATCGAAGGTCAGCGACCATCTTGCGAACAAACTGCGGTCTTGTGCTAATCTGAGCAGTTGTGCACTGCTCTTTCCTGTCCACGTCTTGATGTTGTCAAACCATGATATTCTTTTTCTTCCCCTAGTTCCTTTGCCATCAATTCTTCCTACCAAAATAGTTTGTAGAAGTTGGTATTTGCTGTTTCTCATGATGTGGCCAAGATATGATGTTTTTCGTTTCTTGATTATTTGTACAAGATGTTTAGCTTTGCCAATGGATTTTAAGACCTCTTCATTGGTAATTTTTTCTGTCCATGATATCTTTAGCATTCTTCTGTATAGCCACATCTCAAAGGCTTCGATTTTCTTGATGGTTGTCACCTTCAATGTCCATGTTTCAACTCCATAGAGCAGAATAGACTACACGTAACATTTCAGCATTCGGCATCTGACTTCCATGTTTAGGTCTTTATTGCAGAATAGGGTTCTCATTTTCATGAAGGACTGCCGTGCAACTTCAATCCTTGTCTTTATATCTATTTCTGGATCCCACCATTCATTAAGCCAACAACCAAGATATTTATATCTTGACACTTGATCAATATTTTTCCCATTGAGTGTCAGTTTCAGTGATGAGGCTGGATGTTTGCTGATGATCATGTATTTTGTCTTGTTGATGTTTATATTTATTCCCATTCTTTGGCTTTCTATGTATACTCTGTCAATGAGTTTTTGGAGATCCATAATGTTATCTGCAATTAGCACGGTGTCATCTGCATATCGTAGGTTGTTAATAATCTTTCCATTTATTGTGATTCCCTCTGGACATTCTTCCAATGCTTTTTTAAAGATTACCTCTGCATATATGTTGAACAGGAGTGGTGAGAGCACACATCCTTGTCTCATTCCTCTTTTGATGTTAATATCACTGGTGGTAATGTTGTCTAATTGAACAGTAGCTGACTGATTCCAATACAGATTTGTTATTAGTCTTATGTCTTGTTTGTTGAAGGACTTCTATTAAGTTAGTGTGTCTGACTTTGTCGAATGCTTTTTCAAAATCTATGAAACACATAAAGACAGATTTCTGTTTTTCTATGCATTTTTGTATCAATATTTGGGTACAGAAAAGGGCCTCTCTAGTACCAAAACCATTCCGAAAGCCGAATTGTGTTTCACTTATAGTTTCTTCACTTTTTCTATAAATGCGATTCTGAATTACTTTCAAAAATATTTTTAATGTTTGGCTCATTAGACTAATAAGTCGGAAGTCACCACAGGAATTTGCTTTGGGTTTCTTTGGGATAGTGATAAATGTAGATTTGAGCCAATCTGATGGAAATTCATCACTTTCATATATTTCATTAAATAGTTTTTCAAGAAGTTTGATGTTATCTGGTTCTATTAATTTTAAAAATTCTGTTTGCACACCATCTGGTCCATTGGCTTTTCCTTTTTACTTGTTCGTATAGCATTCTCTATTTCGCATTTCATGATTGCTGGTCCTTGAATGTTATCTTTTATATTTATAGGCTTCTGTCTAGTATCATTGAAAAGTTCTGTTACATATTTTATCCAAATCTGTGCTTTATTCTCTTCTTCTAGAACTATTTTTCCATTTTCGTCTCTTAGAGACACTATTTGCTTTTTCCTCAGTTTTCCAGAAATTTCGTTGATTTTCTTATACAGATTGATATTATAGTCTAACCAAGTGAAAAATAAACTCTCAAGAACTCTATGTTTAATGTTGATATCATGCTCTTCAAGTCCAGACTGTTTAAGCTCATGGTATTTAATATAAGACTTGTGTTCTTCTAACTGAATAAAAGCATATCTTCCTGTTTGTCTGAAATAAGATAACCCACAAGAGCAAGAAGTCTGGTAAATGGGCGGATAATTGAGAGGTATAATCTTGTCCTTAAGAGAAGCAAGAAAGGTGGATATTTTTCTGATGAGGTGAAAGCAACATAAATATTCAGTGGTTTTAAAACGTTTACCATGCATTCACTAATGTCTTCCACATAAAGAATAGGAATACGAGTTATTTCTTCTGTATTTGAAGAGATAGAGATACCATAATTGTTAAAGCTCATTTGATGAAAGAATCCTTAAAACCATTAGATAAAAAGGTGGAATTAATATGTTGTAAATCTTTCTGTAACAGTTCGTCTGAAGAACATAAAGAATGGACACGATGTACTAATGTTTTAATAGTTTCAGCTTTTTGACTGGGATGGTGATGAGATTCAGCATGGATATCTTACAGAGCATGCTATCAACTCTAAACACAGAGTTCATTGGAACAAGACAAGAGTTCTTCATAAAAGTTGTTTCCTCATAGAACAGCTTTATGAAGAAACGTGAAATGTTTCTTCACTGTCCTAACTTAAACAGATCTGATACATCTGTCCCTCTTTGTGGAAGATAGTACTTTTTAATCAGCTAATCTTTACTAACTTTGTATTGTCTAAATATATATAATTTATTTATTTATTTATTATTTTTAAAGTAAATTAGGAAATTTACTGACCTTTTTAACTTTTCATTGGCTACTTAGGTAGTCCTTTTTTAGAATTGTCTGGTACTGTTTAATTGTCATTTTGTGATCTTGTACTGACAATGCCCATGATACTTAGGTGAAAATTCTTCGCTAATAAAGTATTTTATGTGATTTTCTCTCTGGTGTTAGAATTCTTTTTTAAATATTCCAACTCAATGTATTTCATTATTGAAACAAAAAAAAAGGCCACCTTATTTTACTTTAGCAAATATAAATGCTAGAGACTGTTCATTGAATTTGCCTCTGCCATCGCAAACTATTCTACCCTCAACAAATATGGTTGCATGAACTCCTCTCATCTGAGAAAATTCTTATTCACAGACAAATCAGTCCAGCCAAGAACATTCAAACAAGCAGCAATCAATCTGTCATAGATAAAATATCAGAGATAATGTGGCAACAAAATATAAAGGTTGCCTTGTAACCCATGAACTCCTGAAACCTCTAAAACTTCACCATCTGCCCCTTAAAAACACACAATCTGAACACATCAAGGACATTGAGAATGAAAGTAAACACAAAACTGAATTGGTAGCATATACAAAAACCAAACATCAAGTATTATAGCAACAACCAAAAATGCACCACACAGATTACAGATTTTTCTCAAGAGCATCCTCAGAGGTATCCAAAACATGATTAGCTAGACTTGACTGATCATAGTGTCAGTCTAGATCTGCTGATGTTAACAGATCCCCCAACCTGAATATTATTATTATTATTGTTATTGCACCCTTCATGGAGTCGGCAGAATCACTGTGGGAGGGTCATTCAACTGTCAATATATTTATCATACCGAATCTTAAAATCCTTAACACTCCTTTCATTAACAATTAACAACACATTATGGTAATGTGTTCCATTCACTGACAATTCTCCATATAAAAAATCTACTCCTCACAATCTTCCACACTCTTACAAACTTTAGGGATGACTTTTGTTTTTCCCTCTTGCCTTCTACTCTTTTTATAATCTCATCTTGTTTAATCCAATAAAATTATCTCACTAACTTAAATGTCTCTCTCATATCACCTCTTTTCCTCCTATTCATCAAACTCTGCAATCCACATTTCTTCAACCTCTCTCCATAGCCAGCATTTCAAAGTCCTCATATATTGTCTTAGTAGTTGTCTCTGGACAATATATCTTGTTTCTACATCACACTGAAAACTAGAAACCAGGTGACCAGATCTGAGCATAATAGTACAAGTGTGGTCTGACCACTACTTTATACAGTGGCACAACCACTTCCTTATACTTACATGTTAGAGTACTTCTTATCATAGCAACACCATGATTTGCAGCCTTTGCAACACTAGCAATATGCCCTCTGAACTTCTGTCTACTGTCAACCATCACTCTTGAATCTCATGCGCTTCCTGCAGTATAGTACCATCAATATAGTACACAGCTGTATATTTCTGCACTCCAAAATGCAACACCTTGCACTTATTAATATTAAAACTACAGTGCCACTCCTTTGTCCAAGTCATAAGTCTATTCAAATCTTCCTGAAGGGAATTAATATCAGTTTTGCTGATGTTTATAATTGAATTCTTTGCATCATCAGCAAACAATTGAAGATCCTCATTCAGTCCACTTGATATATAATTTACAAAAAGTTAAAAAGCAGGGTCCCAAGAACAGAATCCCGGGGGATGCCACTGGTTACCCTCCTTTTTTGAAACACTGATCCATCTAACCGATATACCATCTATTCCTATCCTCTGTAAACCTTGTAAACTAACTTATCATGTGTTAATATATCAAATTCTTTTGCAAAATCCAAGAACATCACTGTATATGATTCTTCCAACATGCTCGTTACCTTATTATAAAACACGAGTAAATTGCTAAATCAAGACGTACCTTTTACAAATCCATGCCGACCATCATAAAGAATGCTATGTCCATCAACCCAATCCTGTATTCTATTCCTAAATGATCTCTCCAACACCTTGGCTGCAACTGCAGTTATACAGACTGGTCTATAACTGGAAACTTGTCTTAGAACTATGCTTATGGAGTGTACTATTTTGTCTTCTTTCCACTCCTTAGTAACCCTACCCAATGCAAGACTTTCATTAAATAACCAGATCAATAGCATAGCCAACTGTGGTTACATAAATAAAGGACCCTTGTAATCACCTGGAACAGAGAGCAGAGAAATTGTGTCTCCAGGAGAGTAGCTTCCATTGAAAGCAGTGCAGAGATTATATTTCTTTAAAGCTCTGGCTGTTTTTCTGAAGTGCCTAAATATGCGATGCCAGTTTAACTTTAATGAAATACTGGAAGTCATAATTATATACATTAAATATACATTGTAATTTCTTGAAACAAAAATGTGTATAAAACAGGTGAGGAGTAACTAGTCGGAATCAGTTGAATGACAGAAGTGTCTGCAGCATTTTATTTTCTTTTCCCTCCTTTACGAGCTCAACCTGTATTTTGATCCAATTATGCCAAACTATAAGGGGTTCTTAAATAACTACATTCCAAATTTGGTCAAAAACAGTTGAATGACATTATCTGTAGAGGTTTTTTTCATTTTTGAGGAAAAAGCAATCCCACCCACATACACAACTTTATATTATCTAATCAGACTAAATTACCTAGAGGAAGCTTAAGTAACATAAGCAACAACTATATTTTAGATTTGACGGAAAACCTATTTAACAGTGCAGCCTGTAAAGGTTGCATGGTAAAGCTACCACCTCTTGTAGTCTAATTTGGCTGAATTTCTCAAGAAGTGCTAAGCAATCCTAAGAAATAAGAAATAACTATCCTAAGAAAAATAATTCAATCTCTATAGAGATTTTTTGAGTTATTTTAGTACAGTTATTTTAAATTTTTTAGGATTCTTTCAACAAGATAAGAAACATCCAACTATATTCTAGATTTTCTTGGGGCTGGAGAAGAAGAAATACTCTTTGTTGGATATTTTCCAAGTGTTCTTGTTTTTTCATTAATTGGATTTAATGCTTCGAAATTGCAAGCCACCATGTTGAACACCTCTGTTGAATAAAAACAATGATCATTCAATATAGGATTGAGGTTAGAGCAGGTTGAATTTTATCCCTAATGATTCTTGTAATAAGAGCAGATTTTATGTTGGGCCCTTGCACGAGAGGCTGGTTAGTCAAGTTAGTGACATGCATTGATAATTTATCAAGAATAACTGATCTGACTCTTATCAACATCATCATCAAATTCCTGCCATGTACCCTTAATGGGTGTACAGGATATGATAGTACTACATGAAAAATTTACATCATTACTAACTTCCTATCTACAATTTTCCTCCAAATCAGCCTGTTACTTACCAAGACTACAACATTATCAGATCTTATATTTCTATCGTCTAAGGCTATATCTTGGTCTTCCTCTGGGTCGTTTTCCTTCCAACCTGGCAGAGAACACTTGTTTTGCTAATCTTTCCTCTCCCATTCTATTTAAGTGACCATACCACCTGAGATTAGCTCTGCTAACGCATTCCTGGATGCAGACAATGTCAAGTTCTTTCCTAATATCCTCGTTTTTAATATGATATTGCCATTGATTCCATCTGTTCACGCTTCTAATCTTTCTCAGGACTCTCATATATGCGGTTTCTAGTCTTTGGTCAAGTGTTTTACTTTTGACCCAGCTCTCAGATCCATAAGTTAAAACTGGTTTGGACACTGTCTTGTAACAGCTAATTTAGTGTTCCGACTAATTTCTCTCTTATTCCATATGAATTTATTCAATTGACTTCCCACCATACCAGCTTTGCTGATTCTGTTGTCTATTTCTATATTTAATTTACCATCTTCAGTAAAAATCGTGCCTAAGTAGCTGAAATGTTTTACTTGCTCCACAGGTTCTCCATTCACAACACAGTTGACATTTTCAATGATTCTGCCTATTTTCATTGTCTTTATCTTTTTATTGCTGACCTTCATACCATATCTATTACAACAGCAATTGAATTTAGTCAGAGAATCTTGCAGACGTGTAGCGGATTTATTTAGAAGTATAACATCATCCGCATAAAGCAAGGAGCTGACATTAACATCTCCAATTTTGATATCATGTTTAATACCACTTTCCTTCATAATGTGATCCATATAGATAATGAATAACAGAGGGGATAATATACATCCTTGTCTGACACCAGATTTAACATTAAACCACTTTCCTGTACTTCCTTCAATTCTGACTGCTGACTTACAACTCAAATTAAGACTAAGTATTGCTTGATATAATCTCCCATTGACACCATATAACTGTAGCGTATTGAATAGCTTCTCTCTTGGCACCTTGTCATATGCCTTTTCCAGATCGACAAAACTTAAATACAGATCTTTGTTATATTCCCATACTTTCTCAACTATTTGTCGTAAAGTGAAGATCTGATCCTGACAGCCTATATTTGGCCTGAACCCAGCTTGTTCTTCATCAAGCTTTTCTTCCCCTATTCTTCTCAACCATTTCTCAAGTATACTTGCATAAATCTTACCAGGAACACTCATTAGGGAAATATCTCTGTAATTCTCACATTCAGTTTTATTTCCCTTTTTATATATGGGTATTATGAGAGGTCTACATCAATCATTGGGAATTCGTCCCTCTGTCCAGGCCTTCTGAACTATGCAGTGCAGCCACTGTAAGACTTTTATACCACCATACTTCGCATTTCTGGTGTCTACTCCTGCTGCCACATCAATGACACTTCAATAATATAAGGGAAAAAAGCCAGTTTCTTCAATTTCTCAAGAAGCTAATTTCATGACCATGTAGCTTCAATTACTATACTGTGGGAAACATCTATATAAAGCTTCAGTATTATTATTAGTAGTATTAAAGTGCTTAAGGGTCAAAGTGGAATAACTGGGAGTAGACCTCCATGTAGCCTTTTAAAGAACGCAGAGAACTGACTGGGACTTCTGACCTAATGTCCAATCCTAACCTTCTCGTGGTGCAAGCTGTTAGGTTTCTACCTGAATACTGATGAATGAGGATTGCTGATCGACCAAATTGTATTCTTATTGGCTAAAACCACAATTTAAATGATGGTACAACATGACAGAATTCCATGCTAGCTGGGGCATCGCTGGTTAAACAAGGCCACCATTGTTTTTGTCAGGAAAACAGGGCAATCAGTGAAAAGTTAACTACTGAAACAAACTCCAGAACATGTCCAAGTCAACATAAACAGAGTTCAAGATTGGTACTATCAACATAAGAAGCATCAATGGAAAAAAACGGAACAGAAGAATTGGATAAGTACCAGATTGACATAATAGTATATTGGATAAGTACCAGATTGACATGACTGAAACAAAAATGACAAAAACAGGTGAGATCTTTCTAAGCGAACAAATACAAAATGTTAGATTCAGATAATAACAATCAAGGAAAAAGAGGGAGTAGCTAGAGTATTGAACACTAAATATGAGGATAATTTTCTTGAATGGCAGGTATCAAGTAGAGTGATGTGGATAGATATCAGAATGGGGAACTGGATTATAAGAATTATATATGCTTATAGTTCCACAGAAGGGTCTACCAGAAGAAACGAAAGAATTTTTTGAGGCGTTAGAGAAGGCAACTGGTTGGAGATCTAAACAGAAGAGCAGAAAATAATTACCAGACATATATAAATGTGCAGAAATTTGGAGAAAAGCACAAAGCTAATAATAATGGCAAATGTCTGCTGGATTTCTGTTCAGGACATTTATTAATTAGTACTAATACCATGTTCCAACATAAAAATATGCACAAATTCACATGGAGAGAAGAGGCAAGGAATAAGAAAAGTTTCATTGACTATGTGATTATTGATAGTGATGTTTTCACACACGTTCAGGACACAAGATTATACATAGCATTTGAAATAGGAAGTGGTCACTATTTAGTATTGAGCAGGTTAAAATTTAATTTCATATTTAATAGAATAGTGTGTAAGAAAGTCTTAAAATGAATCAAGGTTGAGCAGCTTTCAGAGGTGAACTGCAGACTCAAATACATACATAATTGAAGAAAATAAATCAAGAATTTGAAAACAAAACCTAACCTTGGAGATTCATTGGTAAATCCTGAAGAAAACATTGAATGATTCAGCCAGAGATGTATCTGACTTAGTTGTCTATAAGGATAGAAAACTCAGAACTCCACAGTAGATTCAGGAAGTTAAAGAGGCAGTGAAGGAAAAGAAAAAGAATATCAAAAATTCCTGGCAAGTAAGTTGGCTTATGCTCTTAGAGAATAGAGAGAAAAATGTAAGAAAGTGAAGCGCTGTGTAAAACATGCTTAACAAAAGTCATGGAAAGACTTTGGTAATAACATAGAAAATAAATATCAGAAAGGTAGCAAAATATTCTGGATGCTATTGAAAAAGCTTAGAAATGGACAAAAAAGTACAGTACTGTAAAAAGGAATCAGATGATAAAGGTGACATGGAAACTGAAGCTAAAGATATTCTAGATGTTTGGAGTAATTACTTTGAAAGTCTGCTAAATGAAACAAGCAGTGTCAGCATGGTGGTAGAAAACAATGCAGCCACTGCAAAGCTGTAAATTTTGCATTGCATAATTCAGAAGGCCTGGTCAGAGGGTCGAATTCCAGATGATTTGAATAGAGCTCTCATAGTATCCATCTATAAAAAGGGAAGTAAAACTGATTATGAAAATTACAGTTATTTTATAATAAGAGTTATTTCCCTACTGAGTGTTCCTGATAAGATTATGCAAGTATTCTTGAGAAATGGCTAAGAAAAATTGTGGGAGAACAACTGGATTCAGTCCAAATAAAGGTTATCAGGATCAGATTTTCACTTTAAGACAAACAGTTGAGAAATCTTGGGAATATAACAAGGATTTGTAATTGAGTTTTGTTAATCTGGAAAAGACATATGACAAAGTGCCAGGAGAAATGCCCTTCAAAATGCTACAGTTATATGGGGTAAATGGGACATTGTATCAAGCAATACATAGTCTCTGTTTCAGCTGTAAGTCAGAAGTTAGACTTGAAGGAGGTACAGGAAGATAGTTTGAGTTAAAACCAGGTGTGCGACAAGTGTGCACATTATCTCCACTGTTATTCATTATCTATATAGATCAGGTCATGAAGGAAAGTGATATTAAATCTGATATATATTAAAATTGGTGATGTTAATCTTAGCTCTTTACTTTTTGTGTAGATGATGTTATACTTCTGAATAAATCCAGTTCAAGTTTGCAAGACTCCCTGATTAAATTGAATAAGTGTTGTAATAATTTTGTTATGAAAATCAACAATAAAAATTCAGCAACAGTGAAAATAGGCAGAAACATTGAAAACATCAACTGTATCCTGAATAGTGAACCTATAGAACAAGTAAAACATTTAATCTATTTAGGTGCAGTTTTTAATGAAGATGTTAAATTAAATATGGAAATAGACAACAGAATTAGTAAAGCTGGTATGGTAAGAAGTCAGCTGAATAAATTTATATAGAAGAAGAAGGAAATTAGTCAAAACACTGAATTAACTGTACAAGACGGTGTTCAAATCAGTTTTAACTCGTGGATCTGAGAGCTGGGTTAGAAATAAAACACTTCATCAAAGATTGGAGACTTCTTATATGAGAGTTCTGAAGTAGAAAGATTAGTAGAGTGATCAGATGGCATCAAGGCAGTATTATCATATTATAAATGAGGATATTAGGAAATAACTTGCCATTGTTAACATTTAGGAATATGTTAGTAGAGCTAATCTTGGGTGGTATGTTCACTTAAACAGAATGGAAGAAGAAAGATTAGCATAACAAGAGTTCTCTGCCAGATTGGGGGGGGGGGGAAAACAGAGGAAGACAAGGATATAGGTGGATTGATACAGTAAAAATTGCCTTAGAAGACAGAAATATAAGAGCTGATAATATTGGGGTATAGACAAATAACAAATTAACACATTACACTAGTAATGTTGTTACTTTTTCATATAGTACTGTCAATTATCCTGCACACCACTGAAGGTACATATCAGGAATTTGATGATTGATGATGGTATTATTAAATAGATATCTCCATGGAGTCTGAAGACTCATTGTTGGACACTCCACTAACCATAATTCATACAATACCTGTCACACCTATATACTCACAAGTGATTCTCACAACCCATTACACTTATTCAACACTGTGCAAGCAAAAAATATAGTCTAAACGCTTTGCTATCCACACTTTTACACAACTTCCAGGGGTGATCCCTTGTTCTCTTTTTGTTATGTATTGAAAAATTTCTTATGAATTAATCCTATAAATCTTCATGCATAGCCTATATGTTTCTGCCATATCTCCTCTTTTCTGCATAATAGCTAAACTTTGTAATGGGGATATCGATTTGTCCTCATAAGGAGCATTCCACAGATCTGTCACCATCACAGGCACTGATCATTCACCTCCAGATTCTCTTTGCTACTTTATTATTATTATTATTACGGACAACTCCAAGGAGTCCTTAGACTCATCAAGGGAGGCCCTAAACATCATGTCAAGAACAACTATTCAACATCCACACAGTATCTATCATACTTTGCCTTGAACTCATTCACAGTCATGGCACCCACAACAGACTCTAGCAACTTATTCCACTCATTCACCACTCTCCAAGTAAAAAACCTAGTTCTAACACCATTGCTAACCACATTCTTGCCCAGTTTCCATGGATGGCCCCTAGTCCTCCCACCACCAGTCCTGTTCTGAAAAATATCCTCTGAATTAATCTTATAGAAACCCTTGAGTAATTTGAATGTCTCAATCATATCACCCCTTTTCCGCCTATTAACCAATTTCTGCAACCCACAAATCTTCAAACCTGTTCTCATACGATTCATTCCATAGACCTGCTGTCATCTTGGTCATTCGCCTCTGGATCCTCTCCACCTCCTCCCCATCAAGAAGAAACCCTGGCACCCATATCTGGGCACAGTAGTCAAGATGAGGTCTTATCAAGGCTCAATACAAAGGAACAATAATTTGCTTGTCTCTGCTCATCAAAGTATTCTTCAGTAACCAAGTGATTTGATGAGCTGATTTAGCCACTTTTGCAATGTGCCTTCTAAACTTCAACTCCCTATCCACCAACACTCCCAAATCCCTGTCCTCGTCAATCTCCTGGAGTACAGTTCCACCAATGTGGTATACTGCTTCTAATCTTTTCACCCCAAAATCACCTTACACTTTTCCACATTAAATTGACATCCATTCTCCTTAGCCCAGTCCTCCAATCTATCCAAATCATCCTGCAAAATTTTGACATCATGTGCATTCACTATTGCTCTATCCAACTTTGCATCATCAGCAAACAAATGAACAGTTCCTCTCAGATCCTTTCCTATATCGTTAATGAACAAATTTAATAGTAGTGGTCCAAGAACAGAACCCTGTGGCATACCACTAGTCACAGGTCGTCTTTTGGACTCTACCCCCTGAATAAACTAATCTCTTATATCTCTCCATCAACCACCCTCCTATCCATCTCTTCAACCCTATATCCAGTGGTGAGCTATGGAAATTTTAACAGAGGGCTGGCATTGTCGAGCAGAAAAAGCAGCTGTATTTCACACAAAAACTTTTATTAATACAGCTTGTGTACAAATGCCAATCAAAAAGTATGAGGGGACAATCAACCTGTAAAGGCTATAATTTTTAAACAAATATTTCATGATCTAAACATGAAATATTTGCACACAATCAACTGTGTTAATTTATCTTACATAAGAAAAACATTTTTTAACTATAAAAATATAATATGAATAAAATCTTTTATAATAGCACATATGCAATAATCCACATTTTTTATAAACAAAATAATTTTGTTTTGTTTGAGATAGAAGTTTTTATTACAAACAATCTATAAATAATAAATAAATATTATCTAAACACAATAATATTGAAATACACTATCTTTCTCTTTTGTTTTTATACTTCAAGTGATAATCAATGGTACCAATCAAGGGGCATTATTTTATAGTCCTATTGATTTATATGTGATTACCAAAAGTGAATTCTTATTTGTAAAATAATAGTAACAGTACTATAATATTTTATTTAAGAAAATCACTTTGTTAGGTTACTGTATGAGTTTGTCGCTTAATATATTTCAAAAAATAATGTTTTTTTTTGTTTGCTAAAAAACTTCTAACATAACAAGAAGAACAAGGGACTCGCAAATTTTAGAAAAATTTAACAAAGGGCTCACACGAGCCCCTTATAGCTCACCACTGCCTATATCTATCCCCATATGCTGCAGTTTACTGATTAGAATTCCATGTGGTATCCTGTCAAAGGCCTTAGCAAGGTACAGCAGTGTCACTGTATACCCATTACCCTTATCCAGTTCAGCTGTCACTATGTTATCAAACATAAGCAAGTTAGTGAGGCATGATCTACCCATCACAAAACCATGCTGTCCCCATACAGTATCCCATTTTCATCTATCCATTCCTGTATTTTTCTCTTGACTACTTTCTTCAAAACCTTGATAACGACTCCTGATATGCTGATTGGTCGGTAATTTACAGCAGCAGTCTTTGTGCAGTGGAACTATTTGAGTCCTTTATGCAGTGGAACTATTTTCCTCTCTTTCCACCCCCTCAGATTAACTCAGACCTGAGACTCAAATTAAACAAAATGGTACTGACAATTCTTTAGCCGCTTCACGTAAGACCCGAGCTGGTATACCATCCAATCCCACAGATGTATTCACATTAAGGTTTTGTAATATACTATTCACCTCCATTTTATTCACCTCAATTCCACATAAGCTATTGGTTCCTTCATTCCTGCAATATCACCACCTGGATGATATACTCTTGCAAAGTACTCGCTCAGTAATTCCACTATATCAACTGATTCAGTTACTTCCCTACCATTGGCATTCTTTAAAATCATTCTGCCATATACATTTTTTCTTCTACTTGCAGCATATAGAAAAACTGTTTAGGATTCTCTTTAACTTGCATGGCTAATTTCCTTTCATAATCCGCTTTTGCTTTTCTTACCACACTCGTTACCCTTCTGGCCTGTGCTTTATACTGTTCATGGACCTGCAGGTCACCTTTCTCCTTAAATTCCCTCCACGGTTGTTTCTTTTTCTGCAGCTCAAGCTTAATGGTGTTATTCATCCATTTAACCCCTACTTGATTTACTATTCGAACCCTAGGTATACAGTCAGCCATTACCTCCTTGAAACGCTCCTTTACCGCTTCCCATGCACTATCAACCTCCAGCCCTTGCAGTTTTACATGCCATGGGACTGAACCAATCAATCTCCTAAGCTTGTCATACTTACCAGCTCGGTAATTCCACGTGTACCCTTTCTTAATTGAAAATTCCACACATTTAGCCACTTCCCAGGTCAAGACCTTATGATCACTCTCTCACCAATTGGTGGCAACGTGGTCATATTCATTACAGTCAAATTCTCAGATGCAATTACTAGTTTAAGCACTCTCGAACCCCTAGTATATTCCATTACATGCTGTCTCAGGTAGTTATCCTTTAATAACTGCATAAAATCCAATTCCTTCCTTCCATGTGTCCTCTCCTCCTTCCAATCAATGTTACCATAGTTGAAATCCCCCATAATAATTACCGTCCTTCCACTTGTTGCATCTATTTGTCTATGCATACTATCTCCACCATCAATTCTATCACCTGGTCTATAGCAGCACCCAACTGTATATTTTGTTCCACTAGTCTCAATCTCACACCAAATAGCCTCAAATGTGCTCTCTATCCTGCAGTTCAACTTCAATTCTCCTTGGCTGCAATTCATCAGCTATCATCAATAACACTCCCCCCCCCCCCCTCCCCATTCTTTTCTCTCTGTCCCTCCTAAACACACTATACCCTTCGCATTCTATCCCACTAGCTATATCATCTTCTGTCAGCCATGTCTCACTAATGCCAATAACCTGTGGCAAGGAAGAGCCAACCAGGGCCCAAAATTCTTCCTTCTTGTTCCTAATACTCCAGATTCTCTTTGCCACTTTATCATCCACAAGAAACTCTTGAGATCAAAGCTGTGTATAGTGGTCAAGATATATTGCATTTTTGTATCATTCCAGTATGAATGTGTTTATGCACATGCACACACACAGGGTTCAAGAGATATGCTCACACACTTTGTCCATGTCGAGTGTATTTTGCTAGTTGATTAGTATCTACAGTCTACACAAAATAGAATACTTTTTATTGAATTAAAAAAAAATAACATTCCAACCAATGTACATCACTATCAATCATTTTTAGAACTCCTATTGATTTATAATGACATCATTAAGAAATGGCAGGCTTGGGAGTGTAAATTTTTTTGTGTGGCAAGAAAGGTTTTGCATAATTTGTTGGGCCCTGAATATATATATATATATATATTCTGTTTCATAAGTGTACTGAGTTCAGCAGAATAGCATCGTTTTGCTGGACGGGAAGAATACCAGTTCAAAACATTTTAAAAAATTCTTAAATGATGCAATATCAGAATGTGTCCTGAGAGTTTAAAGAATAAATAGGGTAGGAGTCAAATGGGTGTGTAATCTTATTAAGCAAGAGATTCGTAAGAAAAGGATGATGTGGTAGGAATACCTTGTGCATAAGATGATGTCCGCTATGAAAATTATAAGCAGCAGGCCAGAAGAGTCAAACCATTGTGCGGAAAGCAAATTCTGAGTAGGAAAAGAAACTGGCTCTGTAAATTAAAGACAACCCCAAAGAATTCTATAAATATGCTGCAAATAAAAGAAAAAATGAATATGAAAGAACTCTTCTGAATGCAGATAGTGTGAGGATGACAGATGCAGAAGAGGTTTTTCAACTAATGAGTGCCCATTTTGATAAAAAAACTATCAACCTGGTGTATGCAACATTGAGTTCATTGCTACCTCTTCTGAAGAAACTTAGGTGTATGAAGAGGAGGTATTAGAGCTGTTGCACCAACTGAATAACTATTCAACAATAGAGACTGATAGTATATGCATAGGTGCTAAAAGAGTGTTCAGCTGAACTGGCTATTCCTTTGACCAGGCTATATAATTTGAGTCTCAGAACAGGGAAGATTCTGCAGAAATGTAAAGAATGTATGGTAATCCCATTGCACAAGGGTGGTTCTAAGGTCGATGTATCCAACTATCGACCAATCATTATCTCAGGAGTGGTAGTGAAGAGTTTGGAAAAATTGATTAGGGCTCGCATTCAGAAATGGGTTGACGGCAAATCTCTACTTTGCAATGAACAGCATGGGTTTACTAAGGGAAGTTCATGTTTGAAGAACTTGCTCGCTTTCTATACTGTCATCATTGAGCTAGACAAGGGCAACGGAAAGACCATGATACTTTTTGGATTTTGCTAAGGTTTTTGACAGAATACAGCATGGAAGGCTGTCCATGCATAAAATTGGAGAATATGGGTTTGGATTATAGAATATTTGGGGGATTAAGAGGATAGCTGACTGACAGATATCAAAAATTGGTATACACTGGATGTGAGTGCAAGATTTAAGGTAACTAGCGCTGTGCCACAAAGATCAGTCCTTGGTACACTGTTATTTAGTCTGTACCATAATGACGTTGAGCAGGATTTGACAGGTGACATACAGCTATTTGCTGATGATGCGAAGATAGGTAGGATATTCAGGAATGCTACTGATATGCAGTACTTGCAGAATGATTTGAATAGGCTGGAATTGTGGGCATGAGAAATGGATGCCAGTTCAATGTCATTAAATGTAAAGTCATAAACTTCAGCATGATTAGATATCCAATGTCGTATTATATTTTATTTATATGCTGGAAGAAACTGATCTGGCTAGGATCTTGGAGAGTTAGTAGATGGCAAGTTGAAGTTCAGAGGCCATAAAGCAAGATTGCAAATACAACTCAAAAGATAATTGCAATGCTGAAACTAACTTTAACATGTAAAGATAACGATGTTATTTTTGTCTTTTTACAATGCCTTGATAAGACCTCTCTTTGACTATTGTGTGCAGGTCTGGTTTCCGTTGTGATTCTGATACAGTGGAGAGAGTGCAGAGGAGAGTGATAAAAATGATATCAGGATTGTGGAATACTGATTACAGTCTCCTCATCACAATTATCCAGATTGAGAATTTGTAGACTGCAGATGCTAGCAAACAGGAGAAAGAGGGGGTGATATGATTGAGTCATACATACTTCTGATAGGGTCATACTAGATTTCAGTTGATGGAATTTTTCATTTTATGGAGGGTGGGGAAAGGACAAGAGGGCATCCTTGGAAGCTGAGAATGGATATCACTAAGGAGGAGGGTGAGGGCTGGATCTTTCTCTCATAGGGTGGTGTATGATTAGAATGGATTGCCATTGGATATGGTATGTGCAAGCAGTGTGAATGAATTCAAGAATAAGTATAATCGCTTGTGCATGTAGTATCTGGCCTCCCCTCGATGAATCCACATATATGGTGCATTTCTTTGTCATTCTATAAAGGGAATTTTGTTAGTCTCCTCATCACAATTATTAATCTGATTCTTTATTTTTGTGTTATTTTAGAAATTATACAGTATTTTTGTATCATAATAAAAATTAACATAAAGAATTTCCAAGCCACTTCTCATAACCCCAGAAACATGATTGGTTTGTATCAGCTTGTTTTCTGATACCGAAAAGGGAAATTTATCATTAGGGAAGTGTCAGAAATAGCATAATGCTATTTTCATAGTGTACTCTAGATGTTTGCTTAATATTATTAATTCATGTGTGTAGATTGGAATATGCTAATGATCAGTTGTTGATATTCATGTATATGAATCAATGTACATGAATAACAACTAAATGAATTATTTTTGGAGAACAGTACACAAAAATATAGATACATGTACAGGGTGTTCGGGATAAATTTGACATATTTATAATTAATTATATTTTTCCGTAAGTTACATGTATTAACACACACTTCTCTTCATTTAAAAGTTTGGACCCTTCTTCATTCATATACAAGATGTGAGAAAGGATGGATAGCTGGAACCCACCTGAATCATGGAAGAGAATAACTTGTATCATGATGATTCGTGCCCGCCATCAAAATAAGGATATTACGACTGCTGCCCAATGCTCCCTGAATACAGTAAAAACAATCAGGCATGAACTAGAGACTTGCAATGGTGACTACGAGGATGTAGCAAGAAGAAAGATCCCTAGCAGACGATCTGATTGCGTTCGTACAGCAGAATTCCTCGCAAATCTGCAGGAACAGGTGTTGAAGAACCCTGGCATTGGAATTCGGGCTTTGTTCGTGGAGTTGCTAACTGTAGTCAAGCCCTGGATAACAAGGGTAGCCAATGGTAGGCCGTATGTATGGCAGCAGGATTCGGCCCCTTGCCACACCTCTGGGAAAAGTCAAAAATGGTTGTCTGAAAATTTCTACGACTTCACCAGTCCAAATGTTTGGCCTCCAAACTCCCCAGACCTTAACCCCATGGATTATTTTGTATGGGGCGCAGTTGGAAAAAGACACCAATCGCACTTCCAGTAATACAAAAGCCCAGTTAATGGATAAAATTAAAACAGTTTTTGCGGCCCTTCCCAGGGAGACTGTAGCATCAGCTTGTTCGAGGTTCCGAAGCAGAATTGAAGCTGTGATCGATGCTAATGGTGGTTATTTTGAGTAAATCTTGTTGATAGTATTGTAATTAACTCTGCCTGTAATGTTTTTTTGTCAATTCATTAAATTTAATAGATACAAAGAAGATTTTCTTTTTCCTTACGAAACTGTCAAATTTATCCCGAACACCCTGTATATGTAGATAATTGCACATAGACAATACGTTAGTAAGCAAGACAGGAGTGAAAAAAGAGCATCCAATTATTTTTTCAATTACTGTACTTTTTTTTCAAAAGTATACTCAGTCATGTGAAGATCAAAGGATAGCCAGTTTTATGTATCCATAATTTAATGAGGTTGGATCATTTTTTTATACCAGAGGCAGATTCTTGAAGGAGTTTTCCATATTTACTGCTGTTAAGCAATATATATTGCTGTGAGCAATGATATTATGTGACTGTTAGTAGATCTATTTATCTGTGGAAGCAAAAGCTAAAGAGTGTTCAGGTTTACATGTAACCAACCAAGAAGGTTATACATTATTTACTTTATCTAATTTGAAGTGGATCCTAGGGCATTAGCTGTTCAGATGTATTGAAATGGTATGCATTGTGTTAAGAATTTTGATCACCATAACAAGAAATCATCTATATAATGAAGTGAAATAGTGGGTCTGAGTTTAGACCATTCTTCTCAAAAATCTTCACACTACATTGACCTGAAATGGGACTGCTGTATTGAGAAGACATTCAGATTTAGAGTGGAATATCTTGTCTTTGAGAGATACTTTTGTTTCACTGGAATAATCCAAACTGAATTTCCTCTTACTATTTTTATTCTGTTTCATTTTGCCATTAACTCTATGGTTGTTTTATATAACAAAAAAAAAAAAAAAAATGCACATAATGAGTAAACCGCTGATCTCTCCACTTTTCACTCTATAATTTTTCTCCATACAGACTCACAATTTGAGTGATTCTAATAGTCATTCTAGGATTCATTTCAAATTAGAAAAAAAGAAACCAATAACTGCCTACCCTGCTTTGATGCCATAGTTACCTCATGTAAATAAGATACCAAAGAATGTGGTATCCTTGTCATTCACTGTTTACAAGAAACCTACATGGTTTTGTATGTATAACACACTTCTTATACAAATATAACGCATAAATATAACACAAACAGATGTATAACATAGTTATACATTCACCCATCAGCAGTCACACACACCATCTTTCACGGCAGTATCACAAGCAAAAATATCTTGTTTTGTTAGTGATATCATCAGCACTGCACATAACCATATTTACACTTCCTAAGCCAGTATGTAGTCACTGGCCCAGAAGATGTAAATATGGTTATAATGCAGTAATAATATGAATTACTAAAATACTAATCTCCCCACAAAATAATATCAGCAGGATGGAAGTAGCAGAGATGAGAATGCTTAGGTGGATGTGCGGTGTGACCAGAAAAGATCGTCTGAGAAATGACTATGTCAGGGGAACAGTGAAAGTTACGAACTTAGGAGCGAAAATACAGGAGGCAAGATTGAGATGGTTTGGTCATGTGATGAGGAGAGAGGACGAATATGTGGGAAGAAGGGTCATGCAGATGGATGTGCAAGGAAGGCGGAAGCGTGGGCGGCCAAAGAAGAGATGGAGGGAGCTGGTAGAAGAGGACTTGAAGATGAAGAACTTGGATTGCACTTATTGTCTACTCTCCTAAAGATCAGCTCCAATTCTTAGATCTTCCTAGGTTTATCAACTATTCTTTAGTTGTAATGTGGCTTTTTATGCTTGACTGCTAAAAATAAGATTTCAGAATATAAAGTCTATATACAGTATCACAAATATGGCTACTCAAGTCTTGGTGTCAATGCTGTTAATAGCAGTAATAGAATCTATTTTTTAAAAAAAAAAAAAAAAAGCAGTCTTGTTCACAAAACTAAATATAAATACAAAATACACTTTCATGAATTTCCTTTTGTTTTAAAGAAGTATCTCAATCTTCATAAATTTGATGCATAAAACTGCTGGACCCAAAAATACATTACTGGCAAGGAGAAAGAAACTTTTGCACTAACGCTGATATTTTTTGAAACTAGTATAACTGAAATATGTTGGATAGGAATAATGTTTGTTTTTGAATTGAAATAGTGGAATCAGCTCTTTCTCTTTGATGATAGCAGAGGAATTGGAAATGCAGGAGGGGGGGGGGGGGATTGCAGCAGTATGATTGTGAGGTGGAGGTAGCCAGGATTAAATATTTCATGAGATGCTGTTGTAAGTCTGAAAATGTGGAGGGTGATGATGACAAGGAAATATTTATGCAAATTACAGAGAGATGGATCACCAGTTTCCTTCAGGTAGTAGCTCTCTGTACCATATCCAATTGAATATTTTATGTGACTCCCACCCGTGAAAGGTTATATATTACATGAGTACTGTCTAAGAGACAGGCTAAGATGGGTAGGCTAAGAGATTTTTTAAAATATTTTTACACAATCTGGAAGCTCTGCTTTCGAGACCAAACATGAAATTTTTTTTTCCCCAATCCATTTCGTGTTTCCAATAAGCAGTGGTCAGTTGTTTCAAACCATGTGATGAAATTCATCTCTCACCTAAACAAATAGACAAACATCCATGCCACAGCAGGATTGGGATACACAGCCTGTTGGTTGTAGAGTGTGTGTACTAACCAGGCCAGCAAATACCCTGGAAATTATTCTTGTCCAAACATCTTTATTGAGTCTGCATACCCATTACAGGATGTCCACCCTAATCAGTATTCACAAAATTAGCATGCTTCTTTTTGACTATCACATTCAGGGATAAGATTCAGCATCACATGATGACTTTTAGTGAGGGGAGATCATGGACTGCTTTTTCATAATACTGATCACTGTGCTGTTTTTCAAACTATGGATCAGGTAGCATATATATCCTCTTGGCCTTTGTCATGCTTGAGTAGAAATTAAAACAAGATTATGATTTCTTGTCTATTATAATTTATTTCATAACAAAGCAGAAAACATCCAACGTCTTCCATTGAGCAGACATTTTGTCTCAATGACTTTTGCAGTTGAGTTGTAACTTCCATCTTCTTTGTGTCATTTCTCAGTATGGAGTGGAGATCATATAATATGAATGTCATATATGAGATTTACTGCATTATATGTTTTAATTTTACAGCACTATGAGACTACTTGGTGCATAGTAGATTCTGAGCATTCTAATTCTATAATATCTGGGGTATATATATTTTATTTTATTGGTTTTCTTACTTTTCCCCACTCATATTTTTAAAATGTCCTCTCTCCTAAGAAAGAACTTATTTTGTTAATGGGCGGCCTTATTATACAATCACATTGAATTGTTTCGGTTATTAAAATAGTTAATGAACTTAAAAAAAAAACTGAAAGAGTATTGCAATAAATTGATTGAACAACACTAAATTATTAGTTTAAAAAAAAAATGTTAATTTGCATACCATCTCATTTAAAACATCATCATTTTAGTTAACAAGCGTTTAGATGAATGGGTTACAAAAGAAAGACTAAATCTACGAAAAATTCAGTTACCAAAGAAAGAAGCTAGGACTCCTCTTAAGGATGGCAAGAATGGTTCCCGTTCTTCATCTCCAGACAAGGATAATGGTGCTGTGGCCACTAGTGCTGCTGTTAACGTTGTTACTCCTCCTCCTCCTATTGCTTCCCTTCTTACTCCTCCTATTACTATTATTCCTACAGTACTACCTAGTATTCCCATTGCTACTGTTACACCATCTCCATGTACAACAACTATTGCTGTTGTAAGTATAAGATTTTAATTTTATAAATTATTAATACTATCTGGTGTTTGTCTTCTCTTGTCATCTTATTTTCATTTTCAAAAGACATTTGTCTTTTGATAAACAAATAATGCAAAAAAAATTAAATTAATGTAAAAATAAATAATATATGTATAATTTAATGATTAATAAATTTCGACTATTGATTTTGACTATTAATTTTTATTAAATGAAATGTATGTCATTCTACAAATTATAAAAGATAAATATTAATATGACTTCTACATTCTTTTTTTCATTGTCATCATCAATTTCCTGATATGTACCCTCAAGGGTGTTCAGGTTACTGTTGCAGAACAACCCCTTGTTGCAGAACTACATGATTAAGTTTTTGTCATTATTAATCTTCTATCAACAATTTTCCTCCAAATCAATCTATTACTTGTGAGCACTCCAATATTGTCATATCTAACATTTTGTGCTTCTAAGGCACTTCCAACTAATCAAGCCGCCGAGACACCTTGGTCTTCCTCTGGATCTCTTTCCTGCCATCTTGGCATCAAACACTTGTTTTTTTAACCTTTCTTCACCCATTCTACTTAAGTGGCCATACCACCTTAGGTTAGCTCTGTTGACACATTCTTGATTGCTAATAATGTCAAGTTCCTTTCTAACATCTTCATTTTTAATATGATTGTGCCATCAATGTCACAAGCATATTAAAATGATATTCTTTTTTTTCAATATATTTGTAATTTCTTACTTTTTATTTGTTTTAGATAAAATGTTGCTAAAGTATTAAAATAATTAAATAGAAAGTTGTTCTTGTTCCAATAATTGTATAACGATTCACCAGTCTTATCCATCATACTGCCATCTCAGATATAAGGACTTCATTTCTTTACCATACATCAGTGAAACTGCTCAATATATAATTTCTGTACTACAAGATGGAGGTATCAGAGACTCCTTTAAACCACTTCAGATATCTTGAAGCCTTTTAAAATTCCCTAAAAAGTGTTTTTTTTTTGTTGTTTTTTTTTAACATGTCTCCCACCCACAAAAGGTTATAAATCTGTAGTACATTAATACTTTGGGAGGGCTAAGGATTTTTTAATCATTTCATTTTTTAATTTTATTTATTTTTTGTGTTTTTATTTAATGTCATATAATCCAAAATCCCCCACTAGAGAACAAACATGGAATTTTTTTAAAGCCGTTCAATAAGCAGGGTGGTAGTTTCATACCAGGCAATGAAATTCATCTCCCACCTGAAGTCAGTCCATAAAATTCATGCCCACGATGGGATTCAAATCCAATCTTTTTAACATATCTGCTCTTCAAAAACTCCTGTTGTTGAAGAGCAGATATGTTAAAAACCGTTAATGACATCAAATCGCATGATTGATGTTAATAGCGTTTGACTTCTAAAGTTTCATTACTTCTCCTAGTCTAACTTAAGTAAGATATAAAAGATAAAAAAAGTCTAGTGTCCTAACTATTATTATTATTTTACAACATATGTATGGAGATTCATCACGGGAGAGTAGTTGTTTTTATTTCCAAAAGGGGTTTTTATTTCCAAATCCTATCATATCTCTACTTCAATCCATTCACCGTAAGGAAACAACAACCATTTGTGGCAATCCATTCCACTCACCACTCTCCATACAAAAAATCTGATCTGCACACCCCTACTAACCACACACACACACACACACACACACACACACACACACACACACACACACACACACACACACACTTACACAACTTCCATAGATGGCCCTAATTCTCTGCATATTTGTCATATATTGAAATATTTCACTTGCATCAATTTTATAAAACCCCTTTAATATCTTAAAAGTTCCTATCATGTCTCCTCTTTTCCGTCTATCAACTTCACTTTGTAACCCACAAACCTTCAACCCATCCTCATAGCGAGTATTCCACAGACCTGTCACCATCTTTGTCACTCAACTCTGAATCCTCTCTACCACCTCCTGGTCCTCAAGAAGCTCAGGTGACCAAATCTGTGCATAGTAGTCAAGATGTGACTGAATCATAGCCTTATAAAGAGGAATAATAACGTGTCTATATTTACTTGTTAGTGTATTTTTCAACAACCAAGTAATCCTTTGAGCTATTTTACAACTTCTGCGATTATGACCTCTGAACTTCAACTCTTTGTCCATCATTATCCCGAAGTCCCTATCTCATCAGTTTCTTGCAATCCAGTACCATCAATATGATACACCACATGCAACTTTTCAACCCGAAATACATAACCTTACATTTTGCAATATTAAATTGACAATCATTATCCTTTGTCCACAATGCCAATTTTTTTAAATCATCCTTAAATTAAATAAAAATAAAAATAAATTTAAATAAAATTTAAATAAAAGTAATGTAGATATCTCCAGGATATCTACATCACCTTTATTAATTATTGCTCTCCCCGATTTTGCATCATCAGCAAGCAACTGAATATCCCCTCTTAATCTTTTCTGATGTCATTGATATACAAATTAAATAATGGCCCTCCCTGAGGTGCTGCACTAGTCACCATCGACTCCACTCCACCTTATACTACTCTCTGGTGTCTGTCCATCAACCAACCCTCTGTATATGCTACTAGCCTCATATCCATTCCCATCCTCTCCAGTTTTTATAATACTTTTTCAAATGCCTTGCCATAGTCTAGCAGTATCATGGTGTAGCCATTACCTTTATCCAATTCTGCTGTCACATTTATTATAAAATGTGAATAAATTACTAAGACATGATGTACCCCTTACAAAGCCATGTTGCCCCCTATAGAGTATCGCATCCCTATTGTCTAGCATTGTATTTTACCTTTTACTGGTAAAATACAATGTAAAACAGTTCTCTTTCACATTCAAGTAATACACATGCTGATATGCCATCCAGTCCCATTGCTGTGTTCACATTCATATTTTTTAATATGCTGAACACCACCTGTTCATCTTCCTCAATGTTCATATAACATCAGCAACTGTAAAATCACCATCTGGATGATACACCTCTGCAAAATGATCACTCAGCAACTCAGCTATTTCTTTTGGTTCAGTCACCTTTCTAACATGAGCATTGTTTAAAGTCATCTACCATAGTCATTTTTCCTCTTACTTGCTACATAACAAAGAAACACTTTTGGGTTTACTTTGATCTGTTTGGCTAATTCTCTCTCATAGTCTGATTTGGCCTTCCTACCATATTAGTAACCCTTCTTGCTTGCACTTTTTACTGCTCATGAGTACGCTAATCACTTTTTTCTTTATATTCTCTTCAGAATTTTTTCTTTTTTTGCAGCTTTTGCTTTATATTCCTACTCACCCACTTAATTCCAACTTGGTTTATCTTCCTAACCTTGGGTATGCAATCTGATACTGCTTCTCTCAAACAATCTTTGACCTCTTCCTATGCATTACTGACATTCTTTCCTTGTACCTTCTCAAGCCATGGTACTGCTCCATGATGCTCCTAAGTTTGTCATAATTACCAGCTTTGTACTTCAACATAAACTCTTTCTTGACAGAGAATTCCACAAGTTTAGTTAACTTCCCACACAAGACTGTGTGGTCACTCGCTCCGATTGGAGGCAGTGTCTACCTTGGTTATGGATACATCTGATGCTATTATCAAGTTCCAATGTAAATTTTTGTAAAGTTTTGATGTTGTTATTATTTCTTAGACTGCATACTTTAAAGAAAATCTTGCTTACCTTATATTTAGTCCTCTATACTGAATTGGCTGCGCTGTCTCACAAAGCTTATATACACTATGATGTTATTTCCCTCTATCTTAATTTGCATCCCTCCCCCCATCTTCCTGCTCTTGCCCTTTGTTCCTATCTCACATGTAGCAGACTCTAAATTTAGTTATCACTGGCTATACGATTGTGATTTATTTGATCTCTCACACTCTCCAGTCTGACAAATTTATTTGATTTCACAATTTGCCAGTCAGACTGAAATATAGAGAGTGAGGAATCAAAAAATGGATCAAAGGCAATATCTAGTCAATTTTCTCTTATCCATATAGCAAGTCGTGACAATATCAAATTAACACACAGGTTCCTAATTTTTTTGAGACAGTGCATTGGCAATGATCAGATCAAAATGTTGTTCAACAAAGCATTTATTCTAACTAAAAAAATGGTAGTTACATACTAGATAAGTAATGGGGAATAACTGTTTCTCCCAGCATAGCTAACTCCAGAAAATATATTACACAATCAAAACATATACATTTCTGCCTTCACACAACTCTAACACACTACTTAGTACTATACAAATTTAGGACAAACTCCTACTTAACAAATGCATACAGTTACACATATCTACAATCCAAGGACATCGATATGATGTGGTTACTCACAGTTTTCCCTTATGAACAGTCCTTTACTATGAACAAAGTTTCCATCAGAATATCTCGTATCTTTGCCTTGATCTGGATACTTCTTCTTTAACTTGAACGTTTCAGTACTCTATATACTGTTGCGGTTGTCCTGGCCTGAGTAGCAAACAATATCCTTCCTTCCTTTTTCTTTTTTCCTTGGCTGGCAGCTGCCTGTTGTTTACACTGGTAGGTAACTGGAGAGATTATGATTTCACCTTCGATGTTTATCCACTGGACCCCAGTCATTTGTGTTTGAGATCACGGGGAGCGCAGCCTGCTATGTTGTGGGATACATTGGCGGATGTGCCTTGGGAACTGCCTGGAAAACTTCAGGGAGAAGGACAGTTGACGAAACTCCAACGATAAATCATGAGTGTACCTTCTGGGTCAAGAGGTATAAGCTACAAAACTTCCATCCAAGAACTCCTAATCATCTCCTCTCTCCTCTTCCTTCTTTTTCTTTTTTTTTCTCAGCCCCTTAAAAGTCCTCCTCGTTCTTTTTTCGATTCCAAAGTGTTCGCCCTTTGGCGCAATGACATCACTCGTGTTCTCTTTTGCTGAAAGGCTTTGTTTTAGGTGCCTAAATGTTCACAAGTTGTTGCGAACTTTTCCTTTTCAATCTGCTTACCTTATTTATTCTTTAATCTGCCAGCTTAATATCTTTTTTTGCTGACTCACTATACTAATATGGCACAATCCCTTTTCTTTGGTTTTAAACACTATAGCTACACAGGTAATATCGAATACATTCTACAAAGTAGTTAATTTATATTTAAGAAAAAAAAACAATACATTGTATTTTCTTTATATTTTGATTTAGACACCCTTGTAAAACCAAGCGCGTCAAGTTAACTAAATTAACTTATCTTGTGAGATTTTACACCAACACCCTCAAAGCCCCTTGTCCCCTCTATTACATGTTGTTGCATGCAATTATCCCTTAAGAACTGTATAAATCCTACTTCCATCTTTAATTCTCCCTTTTCATCCTCCAATCAATGTATCCATAGTTAAAGTCTCGCATAATAATTGTATGGCTTGCACTCATTGTAATCTGCTGATATATAGCATCTACATCTTCCTGTGGGTCTCCTGGCCTATAGCAGCACCCAACAATGTATTTCATCCTATTTGTATCTATCTCACACCAGACAGCCTCAAATGAACCATCTTCCTCCTAAAATCGTCTTTAACTTCTAATTTTGTCTGTTGTAATTCTGTATCTATCATCTGCAGTACCCCACCTCCTGTCCTGTTTCCTCTATCTTCCCTGAAAATACAATACCTTTACATTTTATCCCTGCAACTATATCATTTTCAGTCAACAGGTCTATAATTTTTGGCCAAGTCGAATTGACCAGTGACAAAAAATTCCTCTCCCTTATTTCTTATACTTCTTCCATTCTTATACATGCATTTCAACATACCTTTACCCATAGTTACCTTTGTGTAATGTCATTACCGAGACTGTGAAATCCCATTCTGCATTGCATAATCATCTCTGTACACATGCTTGCTCATTTATCAAACTGGTAGCCAGACCATGTTTGACTTCATCCTCCCTAATATCTCTAGTTTCCCTGGTTTTGCACTACCACACTCTTTCTGAACAACACTTTCTCTAAACATCGAACTCAAAAATGATTCAAATGTAGTCTGTTGGGCATGTATAAATCCTTTTGTCCATCAAATTCACTGCATACATCAATAAACTGCACACCATTCCTCCTGCACAATCTACTCATTGGCAATCATGGCCCTTCTTCTCAGTTCTGTCCTGTGTGTGTGTGTGTATATATATATATATCTACTCTATATATATAAAAAGATAAGCTGAAATTTGAAATGTTTTGATGTCATGTTTTTAGTCTTACTGGCTTACCAGCCCGGAACTCGGGGGGTTGGGTGACGGGGGGGGGGCCTGGTGTGTGTGTGTGTGTGTGTGTGTGTGTGTGTGTGTGTGTGTGTGTGTGTGTGTGTGTGTGTGTGTGTGTGTGTGTGTGTGTGTATACTGAGGCAGTAGACTCACAATCTTTACTTTCTTACTCTTCATTTATGCTTCTACTAACAACTTTTTCATATCTTCTTTCACTGCATATTTCTCATCTTTGAAATCATTATCTTTTGTACCTGCCAAAACAATTAACTTGTTTGCTTCTTTCTTCTACATACGTATAGCTTCACTAACATCCTTTATCTTCACACCTGGAAAACCTGCTTTTGTCACTCTCTCATTAAGAACACCTGTTATCACCCATATAATACTATTTCTTTTCTTCCAGTTTTATACTTTTCCCACTCATTCTTTCTTTCTTTCTTTCTCTATTCTTCTGTACCACATGCCACTTGTTTCTCCAATCACTCGAGCTCACATTTTGTCCTGTGAAGGAGTCCACCTAAATGTGCAGTTTCTTTCCGTGCTAGCATCTCATCATCCATATTATTTCAACCACTTCCTTCAAACTCTCATTCATATTTTGTGCACTATCGTTCACTTCTTCTGCTACATTATCCACAACACTTTGACAATCCTGCCTTATATCCTTATTATCAGTCACTTCATTCTTTTGCGACTGGCGTTTCTTATACTCACTTACGAAACATTTCCAACAATATTTTCTCTATTCTTGCTCTTGTACCATAAACCATTCACTCTCGGCAACAAATATTAATACATTAAGCACACACTACATTGCACTAAATCTTGCACATTGATATCAGTCTACATTGATGTCTTGGTCCCTATTTTTCTCGTACACATCAGTGCCATAACGAAAAACAATTCAGAAAAGAATATCACTTAATAATAGATGACTAAACAATATGACTTAACTACACAGTCAAAAATAAACAAAATAAAACCAAATGCATATAACAATTTAGCTAATATCTACTTAAAAAATGACTGCTGAGCAACACATGTTCTGCTTCCACTACTAAGGACAACATTAGCCCCAACTATGGTTTCTCAAACTGATTTAAGACTCTAGATTTTTTTATTTTATATACTGAACTTCTTTCTGTCTTTTTCTTTTCTTTTTAAGAGTAATATTCAGTTCAAAAATTTTCTTTTTCTCCCTACTAGGAGGAGGAGGTCATCTTAATGAATAAAATTTTTACTGCTTTTTTTTAGAAAAAAAAAGATTAGAATACCCAGCTCTGATCTAGAGAGCAAACATTGTTCTTTTCTAAAACCATTTCAGGCCTCCAGTTGATTGTCTTCATCTCTTAATTATCCTTCAATTATCAGAATTTCCCATTCTTATTATTGAAGGATTGGACAAATGGTAGATTACTGTACTTTAATTCTTGCTTTTCGTTTTTCATTTCACTTTTCATCATTACACACAGTAATTTAATGACTTTATCCTTGACTGCACTGTGTTATACAGCAGGTACTTTATAACTATCTACCATGTTTATACTGAGATGGTTTTATTATCTTGGTCGTGACATGACAGTAATATTATTCATTCATTAGTGATACCAACAGGCCTTTAGGGACCACAGCCTGCAAAGTAGCCTTGGCTTTCATAAAGTGGTTAGTCTTATTTCTATATATATATATATATATATATATGCAGAAAGTTTTTTAACTTGGGTATATTATGTATTAAAGATACCAAGTAATTTTATATAAACTTGGTTTTAATCCTATTTCCCAAGTAAGCAAACAGACAAGTAAGTCAAGTTTGTGCCTGCACGTAGTGCAAGTCTGAGGCAACTCGTGGTAAAGGTGGAGTAAGATCCAATCACTTTCCTTAGAATTTTCCCCTTGCAGAGATGTATGATGCTATGCATTAAAGGCAAGGGTCACTACCCAGACCGGTTTCGACCTTTATTGAGGTCTCGTCAGTGGGAGCCAGACCTAAAAATGCTAAGGTTGAAGTAATACAGAGCTTATGAATTTTACCTAAACAAGTTGTCACAAGGTGCTTTGACCTTATTAAATAATATCTCAGCTTACTCCACCTTTACCATGAGTTGTCTCAGACTTGCACTATGTGCAGGCACAAACTGAACTTACTTGTTTGTTTGCTTACTTGGGAAATAGGATTATAACCAAGTTTATATAAAATTACTTGGTATCTTTAATACATAATATACCCAAGTTAAAAAAACTTTCTACATCTATCTCTCATTCTGAGATATTATTTAATAAGGTCAAAGCACCTTGTGGCAACTTGTTTAGGTAAAATTCATAAGCTCTGTATTATTTCAACCTTGGCAATTTTAGGTCTGGCTCCCACAGACGAGACCTCAATAAAGGTCGAAACCAGTCTGGGTAGTGACCCTTGCCTTTAATGCATAGCATCATACATCTCTGCAAGGGATGTACATTGCATTAGGGGAAAATTCTAAGGAAAGTGATTGGGGCTTACTCCTCCTTTACCACGAGTTGTCTCAGGCTGGCACTGTGTTACCACGAGTTGCCTCAGACTTGCACTACATGCAGGCGCAAACTTGACTTACTTGTCTGTTTGCTTACTTGGGAAATAGGATTAAAACCAAGTTTATATAAAATTACTTGGTATTTTTAATATATATATATATATACATATATACACAGTGAAACCCCTTTTTTACACTTTTTAGGGGACTGATGGAAAAAAGTGTAAATAGCAGGAAATGTAAAAAAATCATTTAAAAAAAAGACTAAAAGATGACTTACTGCTAGTATGTGAGTCTACATACTAGATTACAAAATTTAATAACTGAAAATAAATGAATTTACAATTACTTACATTTATCTATTTAAAAAATCTTTAATTGTTGATTATTTTTGCTTTTTCTGCACTGTTATAAGTTCCACCTGCCTCTCCACAGTGTATAAAGCATTAAATGCACCTTTGTCTCCAGATGCACTTGCAGTATGCTGCCTCAAAACAGAGATAGCTTCCATTGCTTCTTTACTAGTAGTAGGGATGGTAGGTTAATTCTTGATCACAGTCTTCTTCAACCACATCTTCCTCTTCATCTTCACCAAGATGGTTGGAAAGGATGTCCTCTACACTTGGTGCCATTGATGTGATCACACCAGCATCAACATAGTCTTGAAATTGAGGAAGACTCATCCATCACTTACCAGTTGTTGGGCTCTGACATATCTTCTTCCTCCTGTAGTTGTTCCTCCTCTTCTGCAAACGTAACTCCTGCCTTCCGGAAACACTTGGATATGGTTTCAGGAATAACATGCAACCATGCTTTGGCCACATAATGCATGGCATCAAGGATTGATATGGTCATTTGTTTTGGGTCCATACCATTATCATGCATAAATACAGCTTTTTCAACAAGCATTTTTCTATATTTCCATTTAAATGTGTGGACGATGCCCAGATCTAACGGCTGAAGCTCACTTGTACAATTAGGGGGAAAGAACACTAATCTAATGTTTTTGAGCTGCACATTTTCAGAGTGTGCAGGACATTTGTCTAGCAGTAGTAGTAGTATTTTGCAGTGATTTGCTTACATTTTAGCATCCAGAGCATGCATGGTGGATGTGAAGATGGTGCTGGTCATCCATGCTGTGCTGTTGGCATCATACTTCTGCCTGCATCATAGTAGGCAGATTTTTCACATTCTTAAAACACCTTGGCTTTTTAAATTTACCAATTACCAGTGGAGGTAATTTTCTGATCCATCACCATTGACCATGAGAAAAACAGTTACCCTCTGCTTACTGAGTTTTCCATCGTGATACTTCTCTCCTTTAAAACACAATGATTTACTCGGCAGAATGTTATAAAAGAGCAGAGTTTCATCAACATTGAAAGACTACGAACCGAAAATATTTTTCGGTTCATAGTCCTGAATAATAGACTTTAGTTCATGTTTCCAATGATTTACAGTTTCCCCTGCAACACTATTACTTTCTCCACACACTTGATTATACACAATATTGTGCCGAGTCTTGAAATGATCAATCCATCCATTTGATGCAGTAAAATCATTAATCCCCAACCTCGCAGCAAATTCAAGGGCTTTCGCTCGGGGTATAGTAACATCGAATGGAATACCCGATGCTCTCGTAGAAACAAACCACTCCGCCACAAGTTTATCAAATTCATCATACGTCGATGTCCGGATATATTTTCGTTTTTTTGACATAACGCCAGATTGCTTTGCATTGAGTTCAATGCTTGACCTGTTTTATACTATTGTGTTCAAAGTGGACACGGAGAGACCAAGATCTGTTGCTAATTGAACACGTGTTCCGGCATGCTGATCTACACGTCACAGAATTGCCATATTTTCTTATACCGAAATACATTTTCTGTCTTTTTTCTCCATGTTACTAACTTAGATCATCCACCACTGCAACTTGCAAGCAACTATCACACACTAAATTACAGGTATCCCTCGATTAACGCGATTAATTAATCCCTCGATGTTACCACATATATCAAAATCGCGTTAAACAAATCTAATAATCAATGGTAAAAATTACAATTCATCCATGATCGATTACTGTATTAATAATTCGTTTTATATGGTACTCTTTTAGGAAAGAAAAAATGAATGCAAAGTAAATGTTTAATAAATACTTGTACCTACATTAGTTACTGCAAGTTTTTTTTTTATCAAAAGGAGTTATCAAGAGTTGTTTGAACAGTTTTAGTTTTTTTTCTTATTGGCATAAATTCTACGATAACAAGCAAAATGACTCTCCAGACCTCGGCAAACAAGCAATAAAACATAAAGAAAAAACACTGCAAATATAAAACATGATGGTACAAATTAAGTGGATATTGAATCCAACATAACATTATTTCATAGCCGAATATAGAAACTACAAGAGTTTTGTGCCGAATATATAAAAACTAAAGGTTTTGACGGATACAAGCATAAGCAACGTTATGGGCAATTTTAATATTGCACAACTTTAATATGCACAAAGAATAAAAAAACGCTAAACCATACTCTACTGGCATCGGAGGTCACGGTATATCCCTCGGATATAATTTACTGTCAAATATCACAAACCTTTACATAAGATGTGTAAACCAATCTGACAGCAAAAAACAGTGTGGAATATCACTCGTAACATATGAATGCACAGCTACTCATGATCTCCAAGCTATACACTGAATTGTGTAAGAATATTTATATTAAACATTTTGCATGTATCTGTCAGATCAGCTGCGAGCTCTGCAGGGTTAAAGGTGTGTTAATTAAAACTCTTGTCGCGTATATCAAGGGATTGCCGCAATTAATTTCGCTGCGTTAATCAAATCCCGCGTTAAGCAAAACCATGTTAAGCAAAGGATACCTGTACCTACCAGATATTCTGCAATATCAATTTGTACTGTGATTGAAAAATCATGGTATAGTTCGCCCACCGTTTCCAGGTCCCTGCTTCGCGTCTTTCTAAGAATAGGCAATTCATGCTGAAGGGGAGAAAAAAATGAAGGACGTCCGAATTGGTCGCCAACACGCGAAATCACGTGCTTTATAGGTAAAATTTTCCAACTGTTATACAAGTAACATAGTTAACTACAATAATCATAAAAGAGAAGTTAATTTTCCGACCGGTAATAATAAACAACTCATCCCACTGTACGGACTGATTACCCTATTATTGGAATGGATTCTTCTTTTTCTGAGATGCGCAGAAGTGTCGAGGGACCTCAAATCGGTGGGCGAACTATAATCCTCATCACTGCTGCAAGCGTGCAGGTTACCGTGATGGCGGAAACGAAACCACAGCCGAAAGCAATGCCACCTGGGAACAGAAATGCGCAGATTTCCGCAGAAATCTATTTGAAAATTGGTATTGCCACCCGAGAAAAAAAAACGCAAATCATGGGAATTAACGTCCACATCAAGTTGTTAATGGCTGGAAAACAATATATCATGAGAATAGTCCTTAAGACAGGACCAACGGAATATGACGTAAATTGCGGGAACGTAAAAAGGGGTTTTACTGTATATATATATATTTAAGATACCAAGTAATTTTATATAAACTTGGTTTTTTAATGAAATTTGCATGTGCTCTCCTGGCCAGTTTGTTTCATTGCAGTAGGGGAAACTCCTATTTCCATATGAGACTGGCTAACTTACCTTCAGACAAAAATGTCTTTCTGACTAAAGGACATTTTTGATGCCAACTGAGCTATGGAGGCTCTCAAGACAGTAATATATTGCTAAATCATTGCATGTGTTTATATAATTATGCATGGACATGTGTAGATCTGCAATAATTGTTTTTAATGTGAGCATGTTGTTTTCATAAACCATATTCAGGTGTAACAATGAATGCTTTTGTCAGTAGCAGGGGGATATGTGTTTCTTAATATTTAAAAACTGAAGCATTTATGCTTTAATATTTAAGTTGAAGAGGTGAAAACTTGAAAGGTTTCTACCTGAAAGTCATTACTGATAGCAGACAGTTTCACTCCTCTTCCAGCTTGGTTCTCTGAAGTTGGAGATGGGAAGTCATTCTGAATTGTGAATGTTGAAATCACCAAGGATGATTATTTCGCTGTTAGCATCATTAAACTGTGTAATTATTGACTTAAATAACAGATATAAATAGTCAAATAGATCAGTAAAATCATGAAAGTTAGGATAACAGTAGAAACAATAAATGAAGGCCATAGGAATGTAAGGAAATTGAGCAAAACCAGATCATATAATGGGGATTTCAGGTTTGATGATCTTTGACATGATGACATAAGACCTGAGGAATGCACCAAACCATATACAAAGCATTATGGAAAATACAATGAGGAAAGTTGAGGCGAGATGTTATTGCAGATGTTGGAAGTTTTTTTTTGCTTTTTTTTTCCCCACTTGGTTAGACTATAATAAATTTAGTTTAATCTTTTATCCAAGTGTAAGCCAACAAAGTTTGCACCTGAAGTATCTTCAGAACTGAGGCAACTCGTGGTAAATGTGGACTAAGCTCTCATCACTTGTCTTAGTATCTCCCATAATGCAAAGCACATCTCCTTGCAGACATGTATAATGCTATGCATTAAGAGAAGGGCCACTACCCAGACCGGTTTCGACCTTTATTGAGGTCTCGTCAGTGGGAGCCAGACCCAGAGTGGTGATACTAAGGCAGAAGCAATGGAGAGAGGTCATATTTACCTATACGAGTTGCTAGCCGGTATACCACCTTATTATTAAATTACTCTGGATTAGAGAAAGTCCTCAAGATACTTCAGGCACAAACTTTGTTTGCTTACACTTGGATAAAGGATTAAACTAAATTTATTATAGTCTAACCAAGTGGGAAAAGAAAAAAAAACTTCCAACATCTTTCTCTAATCCAGAGTAATTTAATAATAAGGTGAGACACCTTTTGGCAACTGGTATAGGTAAATATGACTTCTCTATTACTTCTACCTTAGTATCACCACCTCTGAATCTGGCTCCCACTGACAAGACCTCAATAAAGGTTGAAACTGCTCTGGGTATTGGCCCTTCCCTTAATGCATGGCATCATACATGTCTGCAAGGAGATGTGCTTTGCATTATGGGAGATACTAAGACAAGTGATGAGAGCTTAGTCCACCTTTACCACGAGTTGCCTCAGTCCTAAAGATACTTCAGGCACAAACGTTGTTTGCTTACACTTGGATAAAGGATTAAACTAAATTTATTATAGTCTAACCAAGTGGGGGAAAAAAAAAACTTCCAACATCTTTCTCTAATCCAGAGTAATTTAATAATAAGGTGAGACACCTTTTGGCAACTGGTATAGGTAAATATGACTTCTCCATTACTTCTACCTTAGTATCACCACCTCTAGATCTGGCTCCCACTGACGAGAATAAAGGTCGAAACTGCTCTGGATATTGGCCCTTCCCTTAATGCATGGCATTATACATGTCTGCAAGGAGATGTGCTTTGCATTATGGGAGATACTAAGACAAGTGATGAGAGCTTAGTCCACCTTTACCATGAGTTGCCTCAGTCCTGAAGATACTTCAGGCACAAACTTTGTTTGCTTACACTTGGATAAAAGATTAAACTAAATTTCTTATGTTATTGCAGAGATGATAGTTGTAGTTCAATGATGAATAACATATTGGGTGTGGATGTCTGTGCACATCACTGATTACATTCGAGACCCTGGATATTTGTATAGCCAGTCTGGAAGTTTTATTGCATGGAATTCTGATATTTTGTTGGATTTTTTGAGTGTGTGTATATATATATTCTATATATATAAAAAGATAAGCTGAAATTTTAAATGTTTTCATGTCACGTTTTTTGTCTCTTCATTGTTTTGAAATGTTTAACAGTGTGTTTGCCTTCATGAGACAAACACATTGTTGTCTCATGTCTCGAGTCATCAGAATTGAAGGAGAACCAGCTTACCAGCCTGGAACTTGGGGGGGGGGCGTAGGCACAGATATATATATATAATATATCTGTGCCTACAGGCAGATACTAGGGCAGAGCCCCCCCCCTAGTATATATATTTTTTTGGGGGGGGGCTTTTTTTTTTTACGGTCTTTGTAGGAGATTATTTTTAACCTATTGTAGTGACTTCATAATTTTTTATGCAGTTCATCATGGTAGTTATTAAAATAATGGGAAAATTTATAGATCAGAGTCATGCAGCAATGCCAAAGGACTCTTGGTCACCACTCTGGCAGTGCCCTCTGTGAGCTGTTTTATTTGGACTCCCTCCAGACACAACCTGACAGGATTATTCAGCAATTGAGCAATCCTCCTAGAATGTTATTAACAGGCATGGAGCCTGTGTACTATTTGGCATCCTGCCTTTAGAAACTGCTTTACTGCTATATCCTCAAATGGAAGAGATATTGCTCGCTAATTAAATAATTATGTTGTGAAACGCATGAATAGAGAGGCTTGCACTACCACTGCATGTTGGAATAAATGGTGTAGCAGAAACCAGAAACTCCACTCTAGAGACGGAATATAGTCTTGGCCACTTCATGCCTTCAGTAAGCAGGGCAGTGATGACTCACTGGTGGTGGAAGGCATCCACCACCTAGCATTATTGTTCGTATTTCCTCCATTTAGGAATGGTATGGTTTTGTGGCGGAAGTGCCTGCCTCGCCAGTGTTCCATGTGTGGAAACATTCCATACGACAAGAAGGTGGGAACAACTTATAATGAAATGCATTATAAGTTGTTATTTACAGATTGTAAATAACAATAGAGATAGTGTACACCCTACGTCGCACGTGGTTTTACATTAAAGCTTTCTTCCTGTCAGAAAAATCTCCACCTTTCTCACATCTCCCAAGGATAAGCTTCTGCTTCTTGTTTTCCAGGCATCTACCAGATTCCTTGCTCATGTGGCTTATATTATTTTGTAAAACTGGACGATCTGCTTTTATTTGTTGTGAAGAACATACAATTTTAAATATAATCAGCCTGAACAGTCTGAACTTACTGAGCATACTATCTCCACTATGCATAGATTTTCATGAAACAAGAAAAGAATCCTTCATAAGAGCCAATTCCTCACAGAATGTCTTTATAAAGAAATGTGTGAAACATTACTTTATCATTGTCCTAATTTTAGATCCGATGGTGTGTGCCTGTCCCTTTTATGAAAATAAGGAGATCACAGATGTAATGAGCAAAAGACCATAATGATTATGATTTACTTATATTCCCATACAATTTTTCACTTTTATAACGAGTACATTATGCAGATATACTGTACAAATTGGTAACTCTGCAAACGTTTGTAATTGCTCAGGTAGTTCTTGGAATAATCTTATGAATGTTGAAATCACCAAGGATGATTATTTCACTGTTAGCATCATAAAAGCTAAGTCACTTCTTGGAAAGGAATGACTTAGCTTTTATGACCACCTGCATCAGTTTACATGCCAGTTTATCCTTACCCTTGGGAACCAACCCCACTCTGCCTACTACTACTACTGTGTCTAGCCTCTGGCCCTCATCCTTCACTTTCCCCAAACATGGTCATGACTATAAAATCAGTTAAAAATTAACCCTTCTGTTAGAAACACATCTACTAAAAGAAAGTGTCTCTTGGTTCACGAAAAAGTCAAAATTATATGTGATTTAGAATATAATGCAAAAAACGTTGAAAAGGATTTTCTTCATCCTCTTCAACAGTATCAATATTGTGGAAGAATAAAGATGTTTACATATTGGCACTGGAAAACAACATAACCAAAACAAAAAAAAAGAAAATTTAGAAAGTGAGACCTTACAAATGTTGATAAAGCATTGCTTCAATGGTTCACTGCACAAAGAGTGCTGGATTCTCAACATATGGTCTGATCTTAAAGGCTCAAGTGGAATAATTTGCTAAATGATTTGGATGTGACAATTTTGTATGTAACAATGGTTGGCTGGATAATTGAAATTAGTATTGTTTTTAATTACAGAGAAATAAACTGTGTTTTAGTTTACTTATATGTAAGTGTATGGTTTTAAAATTTTGGACAACTAAATTGTGTTTAATATTAAATGTATTGTACTTCTAGCTATCTAAATGAGATAGCCAAAGATTATGGTATGATAATATCAACAGAAAATCAAAAACTATGGCCTTTAAAGGACCAATACGAACTAAAATAGTAATAGATAACATGATCTTTGAATAGGTGAATTCATTTAACTACCTAGGATGTATGATCACATATGAAAATGGAAAAGATATAAACTTAAAAATTGCAAAATATTTAAAAATAACAGGTGTAATTAACTCTATATTTAAACCAAACCTAGTTCAAAAACAAACCAGACTAAAAGTATACAATACATTAACCCTACCAGTCTTATTGTATGGATAAGACTGATAGGGTTAATGTATGGAAGTAAAATCTGAACAATAAAACAAAAAGACAAACAAAGATTAATAATATCAGAAATGAAGTTTATGAGAAAAACTGCAAAGTATACTCTATTTGATCACAAAAGAAACGAAGAAATTATGAAAGAATTAAACCAAGAATCAGTAATAGAAAAAATTAAAAAATATGAACATAAATGGATGGAACATGCTCAAAGAATGAAAATAGAAAGATTACCAAACCAAGCCTTAAAGTACAAGCCATTAGGAAAAAGAAAACCAGGGCATCCTCTTAAAAATTCAACGATTTCTTCTAAGGCTGGAACAGGGCCACACCAGGCTTAAATCCTTGGTATGCATGATGATGTATTTCTAGGTGTGTAATTATATTTTTTCTCTCTCTCTCTCATACTTTTTTTTAATCTTTTTTTTTTAATCAAGTTATTGAGAATTTAAAAAAAATAGGAGATAGATTTAATTCATCACTGGTATAGTGAATATTGGCCATTATAACCAATAAATTAAAGATGCCAAGAAATTATATTTTTGGTTTAATCCTTTATCCAAGTGTAAGCAAAGTTTGCACATGAACTATTTTCAGCACTGGGTAACTCGTATAAAGAAGCTAATGACTTCACATCACTTGCCTTAGTATCCCATAATGCAAAGCACATATCTTTATGGACATGTATAATGCTATGCATTATGGGGAGGGTTACTACCCAGACTAGTTTCAACCTTTATTGAGGTCTTATCAGTGGGAGCCAGACCTAGAGTTGATACCAAGGTCGAAGTAATGCAGAAGTCATACTTCCATATACAAGTGGCCAAAAGTTGTTACACTTTAGTTGTTGGAAGTTTTTCCACTTGGTTATACTATAAATCAAAGATGCCAAGAAATTATATTCTTGGTTTAATCCTTTATCCAAGTGTAAGCAAACAAAGTTTGCACGTGAAGTGTTTTCAGGACTGGGCATCTCTTAGGCAACTAGTATAACCAAGTGGAAAAACTTCAAACATCATTATAAGTAATGTAGCACTTTTGAGAATTTTCTGTTATTGTTTAATTGCTGTTCTGTTTGTTTGTGTGCTGGAGATGCTTATGGAACTTAGGTGAACATTCTATTAATAAATAAGTTTTTAATGACAGTTTTCTTGTTTTATTTGATTTTATTATTCTTCTTCATCCATAGTCTGTGTAGACTATTGGGACACTATAAAGATGACAGTCCTAACATATTCTCTCCAGGTGTTTCTGTCTTAGGATCCCTCCATGTGAGGCACCTGTTTGTGGTGGAGGGGACCTCCCAGTGATGGTACTGGCTATTGTCATTCTTCCTCTTTTTCTTTGCTTTTCTTCCCGTATTCTTTGCTCTACTTCTACTGAGTCTTTTCACTATCCTTTTTCCAGACCACCATCACTGGGATCCAATGCCCTGATGCCGTGTTTGCCGTGCAGTGCGACCCGTGGACATCCGAAAAGGGGGGATCCTGGTAGTCTTGCACTGCTTTGGCCCTGCTTCGGCAAGATGGGTGGTCCTGAATGGCCCAGCCAGAATCAATCAGCTAGTGGGCTTGCCTGCAAGGGTCAACGGTGTTGCAGTAAGTCTCTCACCCCATGGTCCGGGGTCGGGATCGTAGACCTGCTGCAGTGCCAGTATAGCGTCCAGGGTAGCTCTTGCGTTCCACTCTTGAATGCAGTCTTTGCTTGCCGGGTAGTAGGCATTCATGTGTGGCTCCGTGGTAGGTGGGGAGCTCTGGCGCTAAACTAAAAATTCCTTAAATATGAATCCTTCATCCTCAAATGTTTCACGGACTCCTAGCAAAGTCCCAACCAAGTACTGATACTATAGATACAGCATATGGAAACAGAAGCAAGAAACAAAAGATGCCAGATATTAACATAAATGTACCAACCTTTTAATCATTCATGCAACAGGTGAAAAACCAATTGGGAAAATGTCACCCTTTTTTATACAAAAAGGTTTAGGAGGACTGGCAGGACCTCCCAAAACTGTCAAGAAATTGCATTCTGGTGATATCCTCGTGGAAACAATGTGTAAACAACATTCCAAGAAACTATTGAGAGCAACGACAATGGGTGGAATACAAATTGCAGTTACACCTCACAGAACACTCAATTCCAGTAGAGGAGTGATATCAGAATAGGATCTCCTTGATGTTCCTGATGAGGAGATATGTTCAGAGCTTAAAGATCAAGGAGTGATGGGTGTTAGGCACTCCTGATATGTAGGGATGGTTGCCTGGTTTCTACCAAGAACATCATCCTTACTTTTGATACACCTAAGCCTCCGACATCTGTAAAAGCAGGGTATCTCAGCTGTCCTGTTAGAATGTACATCCCTAACCCGCTGAGATGCTTTAAATGTCAACGATATGGACATGCCCAAACTGCCTGTCATGGTTCTACTACCTATGCCTGATGTGGTAGTAAAGAACATGATAACAAATCTTGCTGTGAAAAAAATGCTAAATGTGTCAACTGTCAGGGAGATCATCCAGCTTACTCTCGTGCATGTCAGAAATGGAAAGATGAAAAAGAGATACAAAAAAATTAAAACAGAACAAAACATAACATATCAGGATGCAAAAAGAAAGCTGGCCACCATTACACCTGTTCTACAATCCTCTTATGCTGAAAAAGTAACAATTAAAAAGGTGCCAACAGCAACTCAAACATGTGTCTATTCCACCATCTGATAATTTCACCATACCTGAACTTTACGATCGCAAGTGCTTCTCTGTTGGGCGCATTAATCACAAGACCTATGGCCTTACTCCAGAGACAACTTAAAAAATCGGCCCATTCGATGAAAACTCACCTGTCAAAAAAAAAAAAAAAAAAAAAAAAACATTGCTCTGACCAGCTGTCTTTGTAAGATACTAGAGAAAATGGTTAATGCCAGATTTCTCTGGTATTTAGAAAGCAACAATCTTCTCTCCAGTACACAATGTGGTTTCCGTAGACATCGATCAACTTTAGACCATTTGGTTCGTTTAGAAACTTGTATAAGAGATGCATTTCTGAAGCAAGAACATCTTGTCTCAGTTTTTTTTACTTATGAAAAAGCTTATGACAGACCCTGAGATATGGCATATTAAAAGACCTCTATAATCTAGATCTCAAAGGACACCTCCCTATATTTATTAAAAACTTTCTGTCCAGGCAAACTTTCCAAGTTCAGAGTGGGAAATACGCTATCTCGACCATATCATCAAGAACAGGGTGTTCCCCAAGGCTCTGTCTTAAGTGTGACCCTTTTTGCTATTAAAATTAATTAAAATTGTACATCACAATTTACTGTCACACACGTAACATGAGGATATTTGAAAGACAACTTCAGCAAGCAATTGATCATGTCTCTCTGTGGGCTCTTAATAATGGATTTAGGTTTTCAACAGAAAAAAGTGTCTGTGTACACTTCTGTCGAAAATGCACTCATCACCCAGATCCTGAACTAAGAATGGGACATACTGTTATTCCAGTAGCTACAGAAACCAAGTTCTTGGGACTCATCTTTGACAGAAAACTTACATTTCTAGCACACATTCGTCAACTAGGAAAAAAGTACAAAAGAACTTTGAACCTCCTTCGCACTCTATCCTCTACTGAGTGGGGTGCTGATTGAGCTTCATTGCTCCATCTTTATTGTGCACTTATACATTCAAAGCTGGATTATGGGTCCCAAGTCTATGGTTCGGCAAGACAGAGTAACCTACGATGGTTGGATTCCATCCATCATCAGGGTATACGGATAGCTACTGGTGCCTTTTGCACATCACCCACTCAAAGTCTATGTTGAAGCAAATGAACCGGCTCTATCACTTCGATGGAAACAGTTATCCCTTAATTACGCCCTAAAAATAAAATCTCTCCCAGATCACCCTACATGGAATAATATCTTCTCTCTGCATTGGGAAGCTCAATATCACACACATCAAACTGCTATGCATCCTTTTGGTATGCATGTTAAAGAAACCATGCAAGCTGTTAGTATAAATCTTGACAACATTAGCTAAACTAAACATAACAGCATTCCTTCATGGCAAGTTTGCACACCGTCCTGCAACCTCTCACTTTGTCAGCTACAGAAATTTTATACTCCATCATTCTGCAATTGTTTAATGCACACAGAGCAGCACACGCTGATTTCTTACCCATCTATAACGATGGTTCAAGAACTAATACCTCTGTTGGCTGTGCTGCTTTGTTTCCTGACATTATTATCTCAAATCAGATCCCACCAGATTGCAGTAATTATACAGCAGAGTTACATGCAGGGCCGCCGAGAGAAATTTTCGGGCCCATGACAAGTCTGTGTTCCGAGCCCCACTTAAAAAAGTGCGTCACTTTTGTTTAATAAAGAAAGGCATACAAAACATTAAACATTATTTTAAAAAAGTGTACAATAAATTCAAAATTCGATACATTACATACCATACAAAATACAAACATTAAATAAAAAGAGAATTTTTAAATTTTTATTGCCTCATCCACTTCCTCACTTTATGGTTAGTGAAATCTTTATTTAAAAAAAGTTTAAGTGGGAACATTACTGTGAATGCAATTACTAGCTAGCGTGGATTGCTATAACTATAGCGATCCGTGCCGAGAGAATCAGTGTCTTCTGGACACTGAGCGAGCTAAAGAGCGTAGCCGTCTGTCTAAAACAAAACACAGCATCATTCTCGATATGCCATTACCCTTTATCATTGTTGTATTATTACGAGAATTAAAATCATGCATTATAAACACAGTTATGTGACACGTCAGGCCCTGATGGTCAGGCCCTTTTCAATGCTGGGCTTGTTACAAAAGTCTCAGATGTCACCCCCTTTCGGTGGCTCTAGTTACATGCCATTCAGCTTGCACTTGTGCATATAAAAGAAAACTGCTACCAAAAGTGTATAATTTATACAGACTCATTGAGCTCTTTACAGGCCATCTCCTCTCCTATGTATAATCTACATCCAGTACTTTATGAGGTGCTACACCTGTTTCACAAAATGAAAATCCTTAATTTTGATGTTCAGTTCTGCTGGATTCCCAGCCACATCGGAATTAAAGGAAATGAGGCTGCAGATGCAGTTGCTAAATCAGCTCATACCTTCTCCACATACTGTTTGACAGTTCCATATACAGACTACAGACAGCTAATAAGATCAAAGCTAATTGCTCAGTGGGAGTCAACTTGGTAAGAAGCATTAACAAACTGTATAACATTAAACCTGAAATTAAACACTAGCATTCTAGTCAATGCACAAAGAGAATGGAGGAGGTTGTTCTTGCTAGGCACTGCATAGGTCACAGTCACCTTACACATTCTCATTTACTGAGAGCTGATGATCCTCCCATATGTGAAAAATGCAACACACATCTCAATCTCACTATTCATCATATTCTGTAGATTGTCAAAAATTTACACAAGAGAGGAATGAAATTTTCACCTATCTAACCAAGCCATATACACTCGGGGACATGCTAGCAGACTCAGCAAATTGCATGATGTTTTTAATTTTTTAGAAAGAATTAATTTGTGCAAACACATTTGACTATAAATTTGTTTATATGTAAATACTGTTTTGCTTAACTTAACTTTTATACATACATATTAATCATTAGGTTAAATCTGACCAATTATGTATTACCGTAGGCCTTGATCTTGTATATTTGTATCACCCTGCTGTAATTTTGTTAATATGTAAATACCATAATGCTAAACTTAAATTTTATGCACATGTGCTGTATAATAATTCCTTTCTGACTCTTTAAGTATTATTATAATAATGTTTGTTGTAATCTTACTATATGTAGATGCTGCTTTCCTTGACTTGTTTTCTATATACATATGTTAACCTGTACTTTAAATTTAGTTTAATCGTTTATCCAAGTGTGAGCAAACAAAGTTTGCGCCTGAAAGTATCTTCAGGACTGGGGTAAGGTGGTACAACACCAGGCAACTCATTGCAAAGGTGGAGCAAGCTAACATCACTCCTATCTCAGTATCTCCCATAATGCAAAACACATCTCCTTGCAAATAAACTAAATTTATTATAGTCTAACCAAGTGAAAAATTAACTTTCAACATCTTTCTCTAAATCCAGAGAAATTTATTAAAAAGGTGGCACACCGTTTGGCAACTCCTATAGGTAGAGATGACCTTGCTAATGCTTCTGTCTGGTATCACCACTCAGGCCTGGCTCCCACTGAAGAGACCTCAATAAAGGTCGAAACTAGTCTGGGTAGTGGCCCTTCCCTTAATGCATAATATTATACATATCTATAAGGAGATGTTTTGCATTATGGGAGATACTGAGATAGGAGTGATGTTAGCTTGCTCCACCTTTGCAACGAGTTGTCCAGTGTTGTACCACCTTACCCCAGTCCTGAAGATACTTTCAGGCGCAAACTTTGTTTGCTCACACTTGGATAAAGGATTAAACTAAATTTATTATAGTCTAACCAAGTGAAAAATAAACTTTTCATCAGTGCGAACTTTATCCTTCACTGTCGTATTCACTGTCGAAATAGGTCGATTTATATCCCGAGCTATTGTTGATATAATTTTCCTGTCTTCATACATATGAATTATTTTCAACTTTTCTTCTAAAGTAATTGCAGACCTTTGTTTTTTAGATTTATTACCAGCGCATTCAGCTTTGCATTTCAAATCCATTTTAAGGGTAAATAAACAACGAACACTAACGGTGATAAACAAGTGACTAAACTAATCACACGAAGCATGGACTACTGATGGGTCGGGGAAAGGATTAATTGTTTACGGAGTTCTTATTTCTAATTGGTAGGTTTCAGTTTGAATGTTACGGCCTTTGCACACTTGCTCTCTGCTGCTCTTGGCGTTTACCAGTAATCTGTCACTGCCTGTTACTATTCGTTACATTTGCTGTGAATGCCAAGTCTAGTTAACATTATGTTGTTGCATACTGCAATGGATATCAAAGACTCAAAAGCCGCAAACATGTTTATACACGCTACTAGTTGTAATTTTTGAGATTTATTACGTAACTGCGAATTTACGTAAGTCGGGGGATGACTGTATATGGCTGCCTAGGCAACATTTGTGTCTTTTAAGTAGTGCAAGTTAAGATAACTTTAATGCCACGATTGTATGCTCATACTCTCTCTCTGATCTTGTTGCGAAACTTTCCATGTTATATATATATATTTATGACTTGGTTTTTTTATTTTTGCATTTAGGGAAGCATTATTACCCACATTTTTCAATCTCTCTTCATTCTGTAATTTGGCTGAAGCACCAAATATTCAGCTAAAGCATGTTGAATTAAATTTTTGAGCATTCTAAATTAAATTTTATAAACAAATGTTTTGAACAAAATATATATATACACGTTAAATTTTTTTATCAGTTTTTTAATGTGTACATATATTAGGGGTGCTGGACACTTTTTGGCATGTAAACATTGCATCGCATTTGCATTAATAGCCTGGGTGTGCGGTTACAAATACGGACACCTTTGAGCTCATTGAACAGACATACATGTGGTGCAGCAGGTCAAATTCTTAATGTTCCAGTGGCTTTAACCCCCCAACCAGCCATGACGTCTATAGACGTCCAGGTAAATCTGGATACGATTCTGTAATACCTATTGAATAACATGGATAGGAAGTGCAATTTGGTTTCACTATTTCATCCACATCGGCCGGTAGGGAGGTTAAACAACCTAGAGTGGTACTGAGACAATAGCACCCAGAAATCAGTGGCTGTGATTGGTTATTTGGATGTCACAGAATCAACTGGAAAGTCACCAAATCCCTACACCTCACCAAAAAACCTGCTTTGAAAGAAAATTCAAGGAAGCTTGTGAGATGCTGAAGCATCATCCAAATCTAAACATAAACCAATCCATCATTCTAAACAAGAATGATGGATTGGCAATTCCAAGAATCTAGAGGACCCATCTGCAACCTGTATAGTTATAGCATCCAGAACATGATGGCAGAACTCCAACACAAGAAACCTTAATATAAGAGGACTGTAGATATGTGTTCTGCTATAAAACTTTATTTTTATTTATTTAGAGAGTCCCCCCCCCCCCGTTATCTGTATATTATTATACTGATATGTATAAAAATGTATTTTGTTAATTTATATTTTTGTATATATTTTACTTATTTTTTAAGCAGGGGTTGGCTAGTGTAGCGATTAACAGAGCATTTAGATTTATCTTTCTTTTGTGTAGTGTCATGTAGCTTGTGTTCTGGGCATATGTATGTTTTCCTGATGATGACCTCGATACAGGAGGTCGAAACGTTGAGTGTCGTTTTCTTTGTTGTTGTGTTCCATCGAGTCATTTTCGACTCTTGGTGATTCTATGAACATACATTTTCCATTCAGATCTGTCCCTGGTCATATCTTTCAGAATTTCCAAGTGCATTCCAGTTGCTTCTTTAACACCATCCACCCATCTAATTCTTGGTCTTCCACTTCTCCTGCTTCCATCAACTTTAGCAAGCATCACCATCTTTGACTCCTGGTGATTCTATGAACATACATTTTCCATTCAGATCTGTCCCTGGCCATATCTTTCAGAATTTCCAAGTGCATTCCAGTTGCTTCTTTAAGACCATCCACCCATCTAATTCTTGGTCTTCCACTTCTCCTGCTTCCATCAACTTTAGCAAGCATCACCATCTTCTCCAGACTGTCATTTGCTTGCATAATATGTCCGAAGTATGACAATTTTTGCTTGATGATCGTAGCTTCGAGGGAGCAATCTGGCTTTATTCTGTCTGTCACTGTTTATTGGTTTGCTTTGCAGTCCATAGTGTTCTTAGTAAGCGTCTCCAAACTCATAATTCAAATGCATCTATCTTCCTTCTTTCTCAGGGTCCAACTTTCACATCCATGCAGTACCACAGGGAATGTAGCCATAAATACCATTATTTTCATGATTCTGATTTTTGTTATGAGGCTAATATCTTTATCTTTAAAGATCTTGCTTAAATTTGTCATTGCTTTCTTTCCGAGTAATAATCATCTAACTTCTTCAGTACAATAACCATGTTGATCAATTCAGGATCCTAACTGGGATCCTGAATTGATCAACAAATTGATCCTGAATTGATTGTTAACTGCTCCATTTTCTCCCCATCTGCTTCAAAATCATTAAGTTCACATGTTGCCATAACTTTTGTCTTTTTGAGGTTAAGTTTAAGACCATATTTTAGCACTTTCTTCTTTAACTTTAATAATAAGTTCCTCCAAATCTTCTTTGCATTCTGCTATCAAGGTGGTATCATCTGCATATCTCAAATTATTAATATTTCTTCCACCAATTTTAATTCCAACTGAAGACTCCTCCAGCCCTGCCATTCTTAAAATGTATTCGCTGTACAAGTTAAACAGGTATGGAGATTAAATACATCCTTGTCACATCCCTTTACCTATTGTGAAATACTCAGTTTCTCCATGATCTGTTCGGACAGTAGCTTCTTGTTCATAATAAAGATTCCTCAGAAGGATAATGAAATGCATTGGTACTCCCATTGTTCTTAACATATTCCACAGTTTCACATGATCTACAGAGTCAAAAGCCATGCTCTTTCTATTATCCATTTCACATTGGCGATTTGATCTCTTGTTTCTCTGCCTTTTCTAAATCCTGCCTGTTCGTCTGACTTTTCTCTCTTCATGAATGGTTCCAGTCTTTTCTGAATGATCTTAAGTAAGACTTTACTTGCATGAGAAATCAGTGCTATTGTTCTGTAATTTTTGCACTCTCTTGCATCGCCTTTCTTCAATAAAGGTATATAAACTGATTTTTTCCATTTCCTAGGCCATTTAGTTGTGATCCAAATTCACCGACATAGAGTTATTAAAATTTTAACTGCCTTTTCTCCCAGGGCTTTGAGCAGCTCAGTAGGTATTCCATCTCCTCCTGGTGCCTTCTTACTGGATAGCTGATGCAGTGCTCACCTCACTTCACTCTCCAGTGGTACTGGCTTTCCATAGTGCATCTGGCTCTCTTTCACACAAATTGAGTGTGTTGAATTTGTTCTGTATACTAATATTGTATTCAGCCGGTATGTTTCCAAGATCATATCTGATCGACATTTGTGTTGTTTTCAGTTTCCATAATTTCACATGTATCGTATACTAATAACTCATGGTCTGTTCCACAGTCTGCACCTGGAAAAGTCTTGACAGACTGAATTGTACTTCTCCATCTTCTTTGTCCAAGTATATAGTCAATTTAATTTCTGTATTATCCATTAGGTGATATACATGTGTACAAACTTCTTTTGTGCTGTTTAAAGTAGATGTTAGCAACAAACAAAGAATTCTCTGCACAAAACTCAACTAGTCTCTTCCCTGCAGTGTTACGAATACCTAAACCAAAACAACTTGTTATTCCTTGTTCCTCAGTCTCTCCCACTTTTGCATTCCAATCTCTGATAAGTAGCCTTAAATTGTGCTTTGGTGTTGCATCTATCACTTCTTGTAACTTGCCATCTTAATTATAAGTTAAGTAATGTTTGTGTCTCCATAAATTCTTCACAATGATTGCTGACCACCATAACTTTAAAAGAAAGTGTGTGTCAGGGTTTATCTAGCATACTAGTGGAATGTAGATAATAGAGTGTATTGTGGTGGATTAAATAGTGTATACTTAATCCACCAAAATATAGAATGTCCTCCCTTGATGAGCCCTTGAGCCCCATGGTGATGTCATGTAACAATAACAATAATAATTTTACTGGAACACTTAGTGGAGAAATTACTGTATAATTTTCACATTCCATGCCAGTGGTGCACTCAGGATTTAATCTTGGGGGGGAGGGAATACACACTACACATTGCATACAACCTATGTGAGCATCTGCGGTGATCGCCAATACATGATACCTGTGATCTCTTCTGGCCCGGCTCAGGCAAATGAAGTAGCACTCTGTCTGCCCGAGCACTAATTTGGTCACCTTGCATTCCCAGTGGCCGTGATTCCCGAGAGCTATAGGGTATTCCCACCTTATGCAACCGCTAATTCATAAGTAGTATAGAAATAGAAGACACGACACAACATAAATAAAAAAATGAATTTTAATTAGGAGAAGGTTTTTGGAAAATTTTCTAGTGTTTTTTTTTTTTTCTTTTTCTTTTTTTTTGGGGGGGGGGTCCAAGGCCCCCTTGTCCCCCCCTTCCCAGGGTGTGCCACTGTTCCATGCTATTTCCCTTTTTATAGATAAATTAGCAATGAAAGCTCTATTTCAGTCAATTGGAATTTGACCTTGTGACCAAACCTGATTTATCTGGTGTGTTTTTTATATTTCAGCATTTTAGCTCTTTGATAGTTATCTCAAGTATTAATATGAACTCCTCCTGATTGTATTCATTCTGTTTTGACTGCATGTTACCACATTTTAATAGTTTACCAAAAAATATTAAGATATGTATTATTCTAGCTTCAAAGATGATGGGATTATAGTGCCACATGAGACCTAATCATATTATCACAGTAACATCCATCTCACATTACCTTAACCAATCTTACTTATATAACATTCTTCTTTATGATTACAATCTTCAGTTATTATATATTTTTTACAACAGTGAATTTTTATTCTCTGGTTACATATACTTCACTCTCTTTGTTTGCATCTTACTTTGTTTTCCTCATTTTATTTGACATAAAATTTTTCATCATTCTTTCATTTACTTAATTTTATTATTATATATTTTCTAGCATTACTTCATTTCATTTATGCTTTTACTGTGTGCATGCTTTCTTTTATCTTTTCATTTGTCTTTTTTTTTTTTTCCCCTTCTTCAGTTTCATTTCTTCCTATCCTTTTTTAAGCTTATAATTTTGAAATATGACAGTTTTTGTTTCTGTAGATATGACTTAAAACCATAGGTATTATTATTACATATGGGCATCTCCATGGAGTCCATAGACTCATCAAGGGAGGTCCATTACATAACATTTATTATCAATACCTGTCATATTTTACTTTAAAATCATTCACTGACAAAGCACATACAACACTCTGGCAATCTCCCACTCATTTACCACCATCCAAGCAAAAAATCTAGAACTCACGTCCTTGCTAACCACACTCTTACTCAATTTCCATGAATGACTTCTAGTTTACCTCACATTATTCATGTACTGAAATATTTCCTCCACATCAATCGTATAAACTTCCTAAGCAACTTATATGTATCATATCTCCCTCTCCTTATATGCCAATCAACCAACTTCCATTGCCTATAATTTGCATCACACAGACCTTCCATCTTGGTCACTCACCTCTGAATCTGCTCCACCTCATCCACATCTCCAAGAAAGCCCATATGAACAGATCTGTGTGCAGTAATCCAATGAGGCCTTATCAAGCTTTATAAAGAGGAATAATAACTTGCTTATCTCTGCATGCCAGGGTATTCTTCAATAGGTAATCCTATGAGCTGTTTTAGCCATTTTTGCAATATGCCCTCTGAACTTCAACTCTCTATCCACCAACATCCTCAAATCCCTGGTTACATAAATTTCCTGTAGTTCAGTTTTCTCTGACAGCCCAAATACAGAGCTCTGTATTTGAGCTGTCACTTCATTGTAAAAAATAAGTTACTGAAACATGGCCTATACTTCACAAAAGCCATGCTCTCATATTTTACCTTAAAATCATTCAACAAAGCACATACAACACTCTGGCAATCTCTTCCACACATTCACCACCCTCCAAGCAAAAATTCTAGAACTCGCGTCCTTGTTAACCACGCATTCTAGTTTTCCTCACATTATTCATGTACTGAAATATTTCCTCCACATCAATCCTATAAACTTCCTAAGCAACTTATATGTATCATATCTCCCTCCCCTTATATGCCAATCAACCAACCAACCTCCATAACCTATAATTTGCATCACACAGACCTTCCATCTTGGTCACTAATAAAAAAACATACAATATCCTATCCATACATTCCTGAAATTTGTCTTTAACCAACTTCTCAAATACTTTGACCACCACTCCTTAAATGCCAATTGATTGATAATTTGCTACTACCATCTTGGAACTGTTTTCACCTTCCATTCTCTTGGGATTCTACCTGAACTGAGACTCAGAATAAATAATCTAGTGAAAGGCACTACCAATTCCCTAGTACATTCTTATATAATACATGAGCCAATATCCATCCAAACCCATAGCTGTATTATCCACACTCATATTCTGTAATATCCTATGTACCTCTACCCCTACTTCCACATTAATCCCAATCATATCTATTATCTTCACCTAGATAATATCATCATCATCATCAAATTCCTGCCATGTACCCTCAAGGAGTGTGCAGGATATGATAGCACTCCATGAAAAATTTACATCATTACTAACTTCCTATCTAGTTTCCTACAAATCAGTCTGTTACCTGTCAAGACTCCAACATTATCAGATCTTATATTTCTATTGTCTAAGGCACTTTTTACCATATCAATCAGCCTACTTGGTCTTCCTCTAGGTCTTTTTCCTGCCAACCTGGCAGTTTAAATGACCATACCACCTGAGATTAGCTCTGCTAACTCATTCCTGGATGCTGACAATGTCAAGTCCTTTCCTAACATTGTCGTTTTTTAATATGATATTGCCATTGATGCCATCTATTCATGTCCCTAATCTTTCTTAGCACTCTCATATCTGCGGTCTCTAGTCTTTGGTAGTGTTTTACTTCTGACCCAGCTCTCAGATCCATAAGTTAAAATTGATTTGAACACTGTCTTGTTTACTGCTAATTTAGTGTTTTGACTAATTTCTCTCTTATTCCATATGAATTTATTCAATTGACTTCTTACCATACCAGCTTTGTTGATTCTGTTGTCTATTTCCATATTTAATTTACCAGCTTCACTAAAAATCATGCCTGAGTAGTTGAAGTGTTTTATCGTTCTATAGGTTCTCCATTCAGAATGCAGTTGATATTTTCAATGCTTCTGCCTATTTTCATTGTCTTTGTCTTGTTATTGCTGACCTTCATACCATATCTGTTACAACAGTTATTCAATTTAGTCAGGGAATCTTGCAGACTTCTAGCAAATTTATTGAATTATAACATCATCAGCAAAGGGCTGACATTAACATTTCTATTGATATCATGTTTAATACCACTTTCCTTCATAATGTGATCCATATAGAGAATGAATAACAGAGTGTACATTCTTGTCTGACACCAGATTTAAGATTAAACCATCTTCCTGTACTTCCTTCAATTCTAACTGCTGACTCACAACTCAAATAAAGACTAAGTATTGCTTGATATAATGCCTCACTGACACCAGATAACTGCAGGGGCACACCAGTAGTGTCCGCCGCCTGTGTGCAAAACTTTAGTTAGTGCCCCTATACCCCTCCTCCAAATAAAAAATCACTTTATAGAAATGTATCAATGAGTTAAAATGAAATACGAAATATATTAATTATAAATTTATTGAACAAAATGCAGAAATTACAAAAAAAAATGTATAAAAAAACAAACATACAAGAAGGATACAAAAACAACAAAAATAATTTGAAAAAAAAAAAGATAAAGTAAATAAATAATAAGATAAATAAATAATAGTAACTTACAAGTATATAAAAAAGGAACATATTAAACATTATTGGGTAAAGAAATAGTTAAATAAATATTTAACCAGAAAGAAAAATCACTTAGTGAATTGAACTTTTATAGTTTTCATTAATGAAAATTCTGAAATAATATCATGCATATTAAGTTGATCCAAAATATCTGACTCTATTTATATAATGGCAAGATTTGAAAGTGTGTCTTGTACCATTGTGGAGTGCAAGTATTTTTTTAATAATTTTAAGTTTAGAAAAGGACCGTTCCACAGATGCTACAGATACTGTGGAACTGTCCTTTTGTCATTAACGGTAATGACAAAAGAATTCGAAGAGCAATTGTTAAGCTTGGATAAACTGTGATTAAATCGTTTGAATAAATATAGTTAATTATCTGATATATATCATTTTTAAAATTAGAAATAAATGGTTGACAGTGTAAAATTTCTTCGCATAAATCATCTGTGTCAATATCTGAATGATTCTCATGTGTTAATTCTTGTCGTAACGTTTTACAAGAAGATAATAAATATTCTTTATTTCATGAAGTACTTAACAAATACAAAAACTGAAATGAATTCATATTTTCATTTTCATGTTCATAATCAAGTGGGGTTGTCTTTTTACATCGCCTTAGTGGTCTACTACCACAAAATACAGATTCTGCGTCAAATTTTATATACAATTTTATATAAGACTTTTATATACAATTTCTTTGAAAGTTTCATCAAACCTATAATCATTTAAAAATTGATTTAGATCATTCAATGCATCTAAAGTAAGTTCGAGATTCATGGATGAAGACTGCAGTATTTTGCTGACAAAATTCATTTTATTTAAAATATCATACCAAATCTTTGGCTCCTTTACTATCCTGGTGCCTGTGTGCATCGCACACATTGCACATATGTCGCTGCGCCCCTGCATAACTGTAGCGTACTGAATAGCTTCTCTCTTGGTACCTTGTCATATGCCTTTTCCAGATCTACAAAACTTAAATACAGATCTTTATTATATTCCCATGATTTCTCAACTATTTGTCGTAAAGTGAAGATCTGATCCTGACATTCTCTATTTGGCCTGAATCCAGCTTGTTCTTCACCAAGCTTTTCTTCCAAAATCCCTCTCAACCATTTCTCGAATATACTAGTGTAAATCTTACCAGGAACACTCAGTAGAGAAATACCTCTGTAATTCTCACATTCAGTTTTATTTCTCTTTTTATATATGGGTACTATGAGAGCTCTACTCTAATCATCTGGAATTTATCCTTCTGTCCAAGCCTTCTGCAGTGCAGCCACTGTAAGACTTTTATACCTCCATACTTGAACATTTCTCGTCGAATATCATCTACGACTTCTGCCATTCCACATTTCAGGCCTTTGATGGCTTTTTTACTTCAAGTATGGATATATATTCCTGATTGCATGCCTATTGAATGTTTTTTACCACTATGCTCTCACTGCTTGTTTCATTTAGTAATTTTTCAAAGTAATTACTCCGTACTTGAAGGATATCTTTATCACCTTTATCATCTCTAATTCCTTTTACAGCACTCTTTTCTCCATTTCTGAGCTTCTTCAACAACCTCGAGAATATCTTGCCACCCTCTTGATATTTATTTTCTATGTTCTTACCAAAGTCTTTCCATGACTTTTGTTTAGCTAGTTTTACACTGTTTAGCTTTCTTACATTTGTCTTTGTATTCTCTAAGAGCACAAGCTGACTTATTTGCCAGGAGCTTTTGATATCTTTCTTCTTTTCCTTCACTGCCTCTTTAACTTCCTGTGTCCACCATGGAGTTCTGATTTTTTCCATCCTTGCAGACAACCTCACCACATGCCTCTCTAGCTGAATCAATCAGTGTTTTCTTCAGGGCTTGGCACTGAATCTCCAAGGTTTATTTCCTGTTCTCAAACTCTTTCATTTTCTCATGAATAATGTTTGTGTATTTTAGTATACAGTTCACATCCTAGAGCTGCTCAACTTTTATTCGCTTTAAAACTTTCTTACATGTTCTTCTTTTCAATATGAAATTTAATTTTATCCTGCTCAAGACTAAATAGTGATCACTTCCAATTTCAAATACTTTGTACTCTGTAGTGGCCTGCACTCGGGAGAAAACATCACTATCAACAATAACATAGTCAATGAGACTTTTCTTATTCCTAGCCTCCTCTCTCCATGTGAATTTGTGCACATTTTTATGTTGGAACATTGTGTTAGTAATAAGCAGTCCATGTCCTGAGCAGAAATCTAACAGGTATTTTCTATTATTATTAGCTTTGCTCTTTTCTCCAAATTTTCCCAAAATATTTTTGTATATCTGACAATCATTTCCTACTATGGTATTTAGATCCCCAACAAGGACCAACTTTTCCTGTTTCGTGTCAGTTGCTTTCTCAAAAAATTCCCCTACTTCTACCTTAGTAGAATCTTCTGTGGAACCATAGGCACAAATAAGTGTCATTGTCCAGTTCCCCATTCTTATATTTGCCCATGTCACTCTACTTGAGACTGCCTGTCATTCAAGATTAACCTTGTATTTAGTGTTGAATACTATGGCTACTTCTTCTTTTCCTTGATTGTCATTTGCTGAATATAACATTTTGTATTTATTGCTCAGAAAGATCTCACCAGATTTTGTCTTTTTTGATTCAATCACCGTTATTGAAACAAATTTTGTTTCAATACCGGTATTATGTTGATCTGGTACTTATCTAATTCCTCAGCTAGCTCCATTTCTTTGCCATTCATCTTCTTATGTTGATAGTACTAATCTTGAACTCTGGAGATGTTGAGTTGGGGTGTGTTTTAAGATTTGTTCCAGTAGCTGACTTTTTGCTGTTTGCGCTAATTCTCTGGCAAAAACGACAAGGGCCTTGTTTAACTGGGCAATGCCTCAGCCAGCATGAAATTCTATCATGTTGTACCATCATTTTATATTTTTGTTTAAGGCAATAAGAATACAATTTGGTCGGCTAAATTCCAAATTGTCAGCCCATCCTCATTCATTCAGTATCCAGGTAGATAGATACCTACCAGGATGCACCACGAGAAGGTGAGGATTGGACATTAGGTCAAAAGACCTGGTCGGTTCTCCGCATTCCTTTAATATGTGGAGGTCTCCTCTCAGTTATACAGTTTGACCCTTAAGCATTCCTGTGGATAGTATACCCTTGCAAAATGTGATCATTAACAATTCAACTACTTTGCCTGCTTTATTTACTTCCCTACCATTTGCATTCATCAAAATCATTCTACTATGGTCATTCTTTTATATGCCACATACTGAAAATATGCTTTCAGATTATGGCTTGTTTGGCTAATCACCTCTCATACCCTGATTTTGCCTTCCTTACAATACCAATCTTTCTTTTGGCCTATGCTCTATACTGCTTATTGGTTTGCTGGTCACCTCTCTTTTTGAATCTCTCCCATATGCTTTTCTTTCTTTTTAACTCCTGCTTAATACTGTAACTCATCCATTAAATTCCCAATTTATTAAGTACATATACTTCAAACATCCCTTTACCACTTCCCATGTACTGCTAACATCTTTTCCCTCAATTATATTCTTCTGTGGTACTGCTTCAAGCAATTTGCTAAGTTTTCTGTAGCTTCCAGCCCTGTAATTCTACATGAAACCCTTCTTTACTAAAAACTGCACATGCCTAGCTACCTCTCAGATCAAAACTGAATTATCACTCTTGCTGATTAATAGTAATATGTCCATCTTAGTTATACATGAATCCTCACATGGAATCATAAGGTCCAACACTCTTGATCCCCTAGTATCTTCCATTACATGCTGGCTTAGTTAATTATTCCTAAGAAGCTGCATAAATTCCATTTCCTTCTGCCCATATGACCTTTCCTCCTTCCAGTGTATATTCCCATAATTAAAGTCACTCATAATAATTATTACCTGCCCTTCACTTATTGAATTTATTTGCTGATACATATCACCCACATCATCCTTTGCATTCCCTTGCCTATAGTAGTAGTAGCCAGCTGAATATATTGCCCTGTTAGCCTGTATCCCACACCACACAGCCTCAAATGCACACAGCTTTCCTTAGTGACTTCCTGTTGTACTTCCACTCTTTTAGGCTGCTACTCATCTGATATCATCAACAAAAACCCTCCCCCTATCCTATTTGCTCTCATCATTCATTCTCATCCAATCAGGATGGGTTGAGTGTTCCATGGGTTCTGTCCTCTGCCAGCCTTGTCATCTGTTGGAATGACGTCAAGCCTGAACGGATCTTCAAGGCTTCATACATCTTCTCGGTCACCCACAACCCTTCCTTAAAGAAGGGACATGAGGTCTTTCTTGAAGCATCCTGGCTATGGACCCAAAACATCGTAACTGTCTTTTGTGTAGCCTATTTAGGATGTTATCATTGTAACCAACTCTTTACTTACTCTGTCATTTGTCTTTTTTTTTTTTTTTGCAGTCCATTTTGTGATTCTTCTTAAGTACTTTGATTCAAAATCAAAGTACTTAAGAAGAATCACAAAACTTCGCCAGCAATCCAGCTCTGCTCTGTAGAGTACCACTCGGAGGATCATTGAATTGAAGAGTTTAGTTTTTAGGCTATGGTTAATTTTTGTATTTCCCCATATTTTATTCAACTTATTCATTGCTGGCCATCTTAGACTAATTATGTGTTTGATAGTTTTCATATAACTTAATCTTCAGTGATTAATGATCCGAGATAATTGCAACTGTTCACTCATTCTATTCTTTTATTATTTATTGTAACATTGACATATTTTTGCCTTATTGAGATTTATCTCTAAGTTGTAGGTGTTGCTGGTTAGATTTAGATTAGAAATCATTGATCAGCAATTTATTAGCTATCAAAACTATATCATCTGCATATTTTAAGTGGGTGATGTTTTATTCATTGACAATTACTCCAAGGATTTTCCAACCACCTCTCCGAGGAAGGTTGAACAAGTATGGAAAGAGGGGGGGGCATGGGTGCCCTCTGGGATGGAATTTTACTTGTCTCAATATTCCTGAATTTTACTATTGTCTCTGTGTCTTTATAGCTGAAGGGGAGAAAGAAATGAAGGACGTCCGAATTGGTCGCCAACACGCGAAATTACGTGCTTTATAGGTAAAATTTTCCAACTGTTATACAAGAAACATAGTTAACTACAATAATCATAAAAGAGAAGTTAATTTTCCGACCGGTAATAAGAAACAACTCATCCCGCAATACGGACTGATTACCCTATTATCGGAATGGATTCTCCTTTTTCTGAGATGCGCAGAAGTGTCGAAGGATCTCTAATCGGTGGGCGAACTATATCTACTGAATCAAAAATTTACTTGTAGTCTATAAAGCATACAAAAAAGACTTTTTTTGCTTTTCTTGAGTCAGATCTGCTAGTCTGTAAGACAAAGATTGCATCACTGGTTCCTCTTCCATCTCTGAATTCCATTTGTTCTTCTTCCATTACTTCTTCACACTTTTTTTTTATTCTGTTTAGAATGATTCTAATAAACATCTTGTATGCATGGCTCACCAATGATATGGTTCTATAGTTGTTACATTTTCTTTTATCTCCTTTTTTATGTATTAGGATACATTTACTACTCTCCAGTCATCAGGGATTTCCTTTTTTTCTAATGTTAGGTTGTATAGATAGTTCAGGTATTGTCTAGTCCCTTCCCCTCCTTCTGACAGTTGTTTTGGAATACCATCCAGTCCAGGTGCCTTTTCATTCTTCATTGATTTTATCAACATAATAATTTCTTCTAGAATTCTTGGTTTTGATTCTGTTTGATCTCTTTGTGAAGTGTTGGCCTGATGGGGGGGGGATACTCTTGGGTTTCCTGTCACCATTGAGCATAGTGATGGGGTAAGAGTAGTAGCTCTTTGTAATTTGATTGATTGTTTTGTACAAAGTTATGGTGTCATTTTTTTCAAATGCATCTTTTCATTCTTCTGCATTTTCAGCTACTGGGTCTTTCTCTCCATTTTTCTGTCTACTTGTTTCTTGAGTAGATTATAAGAGATTCTGTTTTCAGGGGTGGTTTTTGTTTTTTGCTGATAGCTTGCTTTTCATCTCCATTTTCTTCTCTACCAGTTCCAGAATGTCTCTGGTCATCCATACATTGTTACTCTTTTTTGGAATACCCCAGGATCCTTGCTGCTGTGTCCAGCAATTCTTCTTTACCTTAATTCTCACAGTTTCCTATGTCTTCTTCTCTTATTGTTCCAAGTTTTCCTGTAGTCAGTTTTACATACTAATGTTAGTATGCTAGGTTTTTAAGTATGTTAATGTCTATTATTTTTGCTTTGGGTGCTATTTTCTTCTTGGCAAATTTGATGTTTATTTTGGCTGTAAGGAGTTCATGGCCTGTATCCATATCTCTTTTCTTGAGGGTTTTTATATTTTGAACTAAGATTCTCCATCTTTTATTAATTAATCTATAATCTATGGTTCTTGCTTTCTCTGCTTGATGATGTCTAAGTGCATTTATGACTTTCTCTATCTTTATGTTTATCACTAAAAATGATAAAACATTTTTAGTGATAAACAGGCCATTTAATTTACAGAAATTTAGTAACATTTCTCATTTGTCATTTATTTCTTCTATTCCAAATTTTCCCATAACATTTGTGTAAGAATCTGAATATTGCCCAACTTTTGTATTAAAATCTCTTATGATTGTCAGGATGTCTCCCTTGTTTGTATCATCTATTTCTTCTTGCAATTGTTCCAAAAATTCTGTATATTCAGCTTCTTCATGAGAATGGTCTGGTACATACACTTGGATTATTTTAATATAAAGTTTCTTTTCTTTTGCTTTAATCTTTATTGGATAGGATTCTTGAAGAGATGGGTCTTATATCAATGATAGTGTTTATGAGATGTTTTTTCTTCCAGAGTAGTATATTCGTCATTCACTTAGGTCTACCATACTTTCATCCATCTAATGTGTCTCCTAAATTCCACTCACATTCTATCTAAAGTGTTTTAGTCCCTCTTTGAGTAGTCTCAGATTATCAGCTTTATGCAGTGTTTTGATGTTTACAGTTGAAATGTGAAAAGGCCTTCTTGAGGACCACATAGCCAATTTTGCACCTGTCCCATGTGGTTCTGGGTCAGGTGTGTTAGCTTCCCCAAATGTGGTAATATTGACGCTAAGCTTTGATTTCAAATCCATGGAACTGCAATCAGCTTGCCTCTGTGAAGTCGCAGCAATAACACAGTCCAACACAATTTTTGCTGACTTTTATATGAGACTTGTTTTTTACTAATTTGGGTGTGCTGGTTTCAAATATCAAACTCATTTTTCTCTATCACGTCAGGTTTTTCCTCTATGGCATTTTCTTTTTGCTAATTTGTAAGTTTTTGATATTTTTAAGGAGGCAATACTATTTAGAGGATCAAAAAAATCGATTTTTTAATATTATTTTCTGAAAGTATGTACTTTTAAAAATCTGTTCCTAACTTTTTATCAAGAAATTCGAAAAATTCCCGAAGATATAGACTATTATTCAAAGCGGTGCGCAAATCAGAATCGGAGTGCTCACCGCTCTTGCTTGTTAGTAAACGAATAAACGCGTAAGAACCTGCAACGGCACGTACTGGCGCTTTGAATGCGAGAGAGGCCGATAGTTAGATACATAACTACTTAACAATATTCATTAAAAATTACAAGAATATTTATAAAAAAATAACAATTTTACTTACACATGAGTTTCAGGGAATAAATTTTTGTTTTTAGCAATTTTTGCTGTGTGTTCTGTTTTGGCAATCCCTTTGAATACTCCAACAGTAGTCGGCCATCATGTGAGAATCCCATCTTCCTTGGTACCGATCTTCCATAGTTTTTAAGTCTTGACAAGCGCAAGCGGTGAGTGCTCCGATTCTGATCTGCACACCGCTTTGAATAATAGGCTATATCTTCGGGAATTTTTCGAATGTCTTGATAAAAAGTTAGGAACAGATTTTTAAAAGTACATACTTTTAGAAAATAATATTAAAAAATCGATTTTTTTGATCCTCTAAATAGTACTGCCTCCAAAACTATCAAAAACTTACAAATTAGCAAAAAGAAAATGCCATAGAGGAAAAACCTGACATGATAGAGAAAAATGGGTTTAATGTTTGAAATCAGCGCACCCAAATTAGTAAAAAACAAGTGTCAGATCATGATCAGCAGGAAAAAAAATTTTTTTTGTTGGCCAGTGTAATCAATACTTGGCTAGGATTATTAGCTGTTGATTGGACTTTGCCAATTCATCTGCTTTCCACCATTGACAACACAGTTGTTCTTCTGCCTAGCAAAGTGTACTCTACAGTTGCCCCTCCTGTAGAGCATTCTCTAGCAGAGGTAGAGCTAGTGCTTATATGGCATCACTGACTTGCCATGCCATAGTGCTATCGTAGGATAATGTGAAGTTTTGGATGAGACAGAGTTGCTAGCCCTGCTCCCCACATACTGTTAGAAACTACTGCTGTTGGTCCACGACTGATTATTCGCCAGAGTTGTCTCTGCTTATTTCTCAGCTAACCTCCATATCTGAGGGTCATTCCTCTGTCTGCCACCTGGGGATGTGCTCAGTAGCAGTCAGCTTTGCTCCAAGTATATTTACTCTATCTGCCCTAAAAATGCTATAACCTTCACTTTTTAATAATATCACTGCTAATAATTATATAATTCTCAGTCAGCCATGTCTTGCTAATACCAATAACTTTTGGCCAGTAGGAACTAACCAATGGTAAATTCCTTCTTTGTCCCTAATACTTAGCATACATAAATGATATAATCCTCATAAGCCCATAATTAACCTTACACTTTGTTCCTACAATTTCATTCTTATTTACTACTTCAGTAACTAAAGTAAGCATTTTCTCTCCAATCACTCGCACGCACGCACGCACGCACACACACACACACACACACACACACACACACACACACACACACACACACACACACACACACACACACACACACACACACACACACATTTGCTTTGTTGGTGCTTGCATATGTCCTCACTTGCTTCCTCTTTAACAACTCTGATTTCTCTGAATTTGCACATCCAATCCTACTACAATCAGTAGCACTTTTCCTAAACTCCTGACACCAGATCCATTTAAATGCAAACCATTTGCCTTATATTCAGCCTTAAATCACTCCACACATCCAGAAACTGCACTCCATTCCTTCTGCACAATCTACCATTGAGTCATTTGCAATTATGGCCCTTCTTCAACTCACCTCTATCATGCTACAGCAACAGACTCACTATTTTTACTCTCCCACTCTACTTCTCTTTTGCTACTGTCAGTAACTCTTGCATGTCCTCCCTCATACTATACTTTTCTCCTTTGAGATTATGTTTACCTCAAAGCAGTCAGCTCTTTCACTTTACCTTTCTGCATCCTAACAGCATCACTGACATCATTAATCTTTGCACATGATTTTGTCATTGCAAAATTCTTGCCCTACTCTCACTATCATTCTTTGACGAGTATTCCTTGGTGTACCTCCTTTCTTTCTTTTCTCAGCAGTACCACTTGAAATGTTTATTCAGTCTCTCAAGCTTATGCTTCTTCCTTTGAATGACTACACATAAGCATGCTATCTCTCTTTCATTATATCTGACTCTTTCTTCTCTACACCATCCATGTCTTTATTTTCACCTACACTGGCATCCTTCCCTTTCTGATCCCAACACTCTCACATATTCTTACATCATCAGTTAATTCTCTCTCACATTTCTTCTTGAACTTTTTATATTGGCTAATCTTATCTGAAGCATCCTAATTTCTCCATTTACCATCTTCATCTGAATCCTTAAATCTTTTACTTTCTTTCTGAATACTATTTCTTTTTCCAAGGAATGAAGAGTAGACAATGTGGCACCAGTACTAAAGTACAGTAAAAGTTTGTACTTTAGTACTGGCTATACAGAATGAACCATTGACCACTGCAGATTTCTTTTTCTTCAAACATTCTTCCAGAGGCAAAGACTGATTTCTGTCTCCCAACCTTTCCATTGCATTACAGATATCTGATTGTTACTTGTCCTGGTGTTAGCAAACACCTCAGGAATATTCTTACTGCTGCTACTATTATCATCGTATAAAATATCAACAAAAAGAGGAAGCTTTTAGAGGAGTATAGAATAATGGACTAATGCTTAACCATTTTCACATACCTCTGATAATTTAAATAAGGCTGAATACCAACTAATTCAACAGTGGTAAGTGCAAGCTGCTTGTTATCTGGAATTAACATATTCCATTGATGCTGTGCATCAGAAGATACATTATTTGTTGTCAGTATCTGTATTAATGGTAGTTACTCTATTTCAATTACTGTATCTTTTCCAGGTAGTGATCCATCCACCATTACAGAACACTGGTAATTAGAAAATGATTTCTAAGTCACACTAGTGTTTATACATGAATGAGGAATGGAAAGTTGAGTCGATGGATGGTTAACTCAGGTCTTCATTCTCTTGTGATCAAAATTGCTTCCTCATTAATATCCTCAGGCTCTCCTGTTTGATACTGACTCTATGGTTCTTGATGTAACTTGTTCCTTTATACATTTATTTGAATCATGGAGAAGTCTTCTCCAGGTCTTCCTTTTTTCTGCCTACCTAATGGCAGCAATTCTCTTCCATGTTGTTTTTGTTGGATAATGTATAGGCAAGACCTATACTCCTAAGCGAGGATCACATTTCTTCTGAAGATGAGATTGACAGCCAAATAATGCAGCATGCTAAGACTAGATAGTTTATTTGTAACTGAAATCATTACAGTATCTTGGTGCAGACTATCAGAAGATACATTTCTTTTAAAGAAACTTGTGTCATAGTTATACGAATTATTTATATAAAAACACAAGGCATAATATTTATTTGATATTATAAGGCCATATATTTCAATCTGAAACTTACTAATCCTAGCTTGCAGCTTATCTTGTAATACAGATAGTTTTACAAGTTTACCAGTCTTTTTAGGTATGCTTTCCCCGTGAAGGATATTAATTCTTTCTTTTAGAGCAACTTGTGCCATTGTAAGTTTCAGACTAAAATATATGGCCTTATAATCGAATAAATATTATCTTTGCCTTGTGTTTGTAAATGATTCATGTATCAGAAGATACAGGCACATGATTTGAATTGAAGTATTGAGAAGCTCACCTATAGCCTCTTTAGAACCTTTAATATTTAAACTCTCCATAACACTAAAAAGTGTAGACAGCTGGTCCTGTGAGATGCTCACTTCATCCCTGTACACAAACTTCAACATCACTTTCAGATCTGTGTAATTTATGTCCTCGAGGATTACAGTGGGAAAGAATGTTCAATAAATAAATTGTAAAAGAATGGACTGCATGCAGGTAGTTACTCACCTACTCTGTTAGCCTTTAGGCTCTTACATTCACATGCTAAAGTTGCATTTGCATCTACAAGAGCTTCCCTAGAAAATAACTGAACAAAAACAGCTAACAAATTTTTATGGTGATTGTTCCATTTCGAACACATGGTCTGACTTTTGATCGTTATGAATTAGTTTATAATTATTCCTTAGCCATCCTGGTTGGCTGAGTGGTTAGTATATTTGCTCTCTAGCTAAGAGGCTGCAGGTTTGAATCCTACCTTGATATGGATGTTTGTGTGGAAAGGCATCTGTAACCCTGCCACTTCTTTTAGCAGAAGGCTTCACTTCCAAAACCCAGTGAGGTACAGGGATGACCATATGACATCTATGGACATCAAATGTGAATTTATTTTTTATTTTTATTTTTAGATTTATAGCAGCAGTCTCAGATGTCATATTTTCACTGGCAGTTAGTTTAATCAACATGCACATGTTTGTTAGGCTTAGCCACAAGATCAAAATTCCCAAAATCTATGAAAAAATTGCAACATGACTTTACTCACCAGAAATCCTATGGTAATTCTGATAATTTATAATATATTAATATAAATCAACTTTCAACAACTGTTAATATAACAGAAATTTAAAAAAGTATAGTATAACAATGTACTGCAATAATTAAAAGTTGACATTATTATAATTGGACATCAAAACTATTATTGTAAAAATTTAAAAAAAAAAAAAGAAATTATTCAGTATTCCTGCTGTATATTGATTTAAAAAATGTAAATTGCAAAAATGTAACATAATATTATTTACTTGCTTAAATGTCAAAAGCTAATTGTAAATTATTATTATACTTATTATGATTACTCACAACAACTCTTTACATCCCTAGACCTTTCAACAACTCATATGGTTCTTTTGTGAGATCGCATCTGATACCCACACTACCCAACAGCCTACCAAGAAATTTAAAACACATAGACAATTACAGAACATTAAAACAAAAACTCTGGAAACTATACCAACACAATTAATATAGCATTAACACTTATATACACATCACAAATCACCAGCATCCAATGCCTACATTCCATCCATAAACAGTACCAAACAACATAAATAGTGGAGGCTAATCCTACTCTCTTCATAAAAGCTAACCCTAGCTTCGAAGTAGGGGGATTAGCCCGCCTCATTCAACTAATACTCATAATCATAGACTGCAAATTATTGTAATGTATATGTCAATACCGTGTATGATAATGAATGATGATACTGATATTAAAAAAAAATTGTGTATTTATATTTAAAGAAAAAAATATTAAAAAGAAATAAGGTACTTTAAGCTGCATACAGAATTTTGTACAGAGCAGAAAATGTAATGTCTTAATTGTGCATATGTAAATACTCTGTATGATGATAACAGAAAAAAATTATTCAAAGAAATTATGTAGAGAAATTATATCTATTGTTATTGTTATTGTATATATAGAGTGTAAAAAATGTAAAAAAATCTGTAATAATCATTGTTAATATTATAATAACATACGTTGTAAACAATTATTATTATTTAAAAAATATTATATACGTGCAGATATCTGTTATGCACAGTTCTGTTCATGTAATGTATTATAAATATTATATATATAAAAAATTATTATTATATGTATGTATGTAATTTATCTGAGACATAATGTTAAAAAAAAATATTATTATTGTATGCATGTATGTAATTTGTCTGAGACATAATAAAAAAAAAAATAATACATGAATTATAGTTTTGTGCTAGTCACTTGAAATATATCAGTTATAATGCTACTGTATTAATTGGAATCTGTCCTAAACTACTTGAAACAGGATGTATAAATTTCCCACTTAGAATTTACCTGAAAGATAATGTAACTATTACCAAAAAAAAAAAGAAAAGAATAAAAATATATATATATGTATAATATATATTCTGCAGACTTCAGGGGTCATTTAAGGGTCAAAGCTAGATAACTGGGAAACCTCCACATAACATTTTAAGGAATTTGGAGCTGACTGGGACCTCTGGCCTAATCCTCTAATTTCTAATCCCCACCTTCTTGTAGTCCACTCCTTAGTAAGGATCTAGCTGGATACTGAATGAACATGGATGGGCTGGCAGTTTGTGGGTTTAGCTGATCAAATTTTATTCTTTATTAGTTTAAACCAAAAGAAAGTGATGGTGCAACAAGGTGGATTAACCCTGATGTTTTCATCAGGGCTAAAAGTGAAAAGTGAGATACTGGAATAAACTCAACATCAGCAGAATTCAAGATAGGCACTATCAGCATAAAAAAAAGTCAACAGTAAAGAAGTGGGACAGGCAGAAGAAAAACTACGACCTGAAAAAAAAAAAGTACAATTTCTCACAATTTCCTTTATTTTCTTTCATGTCATTTCTTCGGTTTTCTTTTCCTTTCACCATCCACTATGAAACAAGGAAATTCACCATTTTGTTTGTTTCATGGGAATAAAGTGTATGTGTGGGGGAGTCTATCTCGTTTCCCTAAATTCACTATAGTGAACTTTGTGCCATAACAAACTATTTCCTCTAGTTCCTAGGGGTTTTGTTAGCGAGTGCCAACTCTATAAAAGTTGTCTAACTTTTATCCAGTTGGATTATGCAGTTGTTGCACTGCATAATTCAGAAGGCATTTTCAGATGATCAAAGTAGAATTTTCATTCTATCTATCTAAAAAAGGAAAATAAAACTAAATGCAAGAATCAGAGAATAATTCACTACTGAGTGTTCCTGGTAAAATTTATGCCAGCATACTTGAGAAGTGGCTATGAAAAATTCTGGAAGAGAGACTTGGAAAAGAACAAACTGGATTCAATCCAAATAGTGGTTGTCAGGATCAGATTTTTACTTTAAGACATATAGTTGCAAAAGCTTAGGAATATAAAATGGACCTGTTTAACATTTATAGATGTGAAAAAAAAAACATGATTGGTGCCAAAAGAAAAGCTGTTCTAAACAATATTACAATTATATGGCTTAAACAGGATGTTATATTGAGCAATATGGTGTCTATATTTGAGTTATAAGTCAGTAGTTAGAATTGAAGAAGATACAAGTATGTGGGTTGATATAAAATCAGGTTTAAGACAAGGGTGCACACTATTGAATTGGAGTTGCTAATCTTAGCTTTTACTTCAAGCTCGTGTTATACACCTAATAGCGCCTCTGTAGTGCAATTGGAAGAACGATGGTACATTGCGCCCTTCGATTGGAATAGGCCTAAGTTTGGTTCTCGTCACGACGTGAGGAATCTTTATCTGGACGATTTCAATCGAAGGTGAGTTAGCCGATCTCATACAGAGGTAGCAGGGTTTTTTCTCCTGGAAACTTGGGTTTTTCATTCCACATACAGACAAATCAGCCCTTCAGAACACACGGAATTTACAGACAAAAAATACTAGGTGTGGTGGTGGTGGAGGTGGGCGGTAGATGGTGTTGATGGAGATGATTCATATTAGAGGTTCGGTGTAGTGGTTGAGACAGTTGTAGGTGTCCTCCCGTGATGAGTCTTCGGACTCCTTGGAGGTATCAGGAATAATAATAATCCAGTACAAGTCTACAGGATTCCTTAAACTAAAATGAATAAATGCTATAAAAATTTGGCATGAAAATTACCAATGAAAAGATAGACTTAAAATAGACAGGAACTATGAAAATATCATCTATTTCTTGAATGGTGAACTTATGGAACAGGTAAAGCATTTTAACTGTTTAGGCACAATTTTTAGTGAAGATAGCAAATTAACATGGAAATAGACAACAAAATAAGTGAAACTGGTATAATGGAAGTTATCTGAATAAATTTATATATGGAATAAGAGAGAAATTACTTAACATGCTAGAGTGACTGTACACAAGACAATGTTCAAACGAATTTTAACTTAGGAATCTTAGAGCTGGGTTAGAAGTCATCATCATTCTAGGGGGACAGTTACTGTCACTTACTATGGTGTGTTCCACCTTCCAGGTCATCCTATATTTCCAGTTTTCTTCTTTAATAGTTTAAAACCCTCTTCATTAATCTAAACTCCTCCTCTAAGAATGTATATTTTAGCCATCCTCATCTTCTTTTCCCTAGTATCTTCCCTATATGTTTATAATCCATTTGTTATGTCCCCATATGTGATCCAGAAATTTCGTCTTTCTTTCTACGATTGTCTTCTCAATACTCAGCTCTCTTTTATTTCACTCAGGACTTCTCTATTGGAATTTATTCCTAGCAATATGCTTCAATTCTTTTCCATTCTTCTGCTGGAAGACTGGGAAAGAAGTCTCACAACAATATAAGAACATGCTCCAAACAAATGTTTTTGTAAATCTTTTCTGTATATCTTTGCTTATATTACTCGTAATAAATGATTTCTTTTTCTTGAATACTTATTTTGTCATAGAAATTCTTCTTCAGATTTCCAGCTTCCTTCTTCCATCATCTTGAATAGTTCCTCTAAGATATATGAACAATTTTACTTGTTCAATCACTATTTTCACCTCTAATCACAATTTTATCTGTCTTATTTTGTTCCTTTAAACCTGCCACCATTATTTTAGTTTTTGTTACATTTATTTTAAGTCCATAATTAAATAAAACATCATCCATCCTAGATAATATCTGTTTTAAATCCTGTTGATTCTCAGCTAATACATCTACATCATCAGCAAAGTGTATCATGTATCTAACTCCACCCACAGTTACTATGTCCATTCCTCCTGGTATTAATTTCATTGCATTCTCTATATACTGGTTGAAAAGTAGTGGTGACAATGCACAACCTTGTCTTATTACACCTTTCTTAATTTCTGCAGTTGCTTCATTTTCCTGTATTTGTATCTTTATTTTCTGGTTGGTATACAATTTCTTAATTAGTCTTCTATGTCTTTAGTCTATTCCAGTTTCCTTCATTATTTGAAAAGCTTGTTCCACTGTATGTTATTGAATGCCTTTTCTAAATCTATGAAAATACAGTTATGTGTAACTTTATTTACTTCACCTCCTCAGTGAAGACAAAAGACTTGACCATTCTGAAATCCAAGCTGATCTTCATCTTAACATGCTAAAATGTTAAAAACAAAAGACAGACATTCAAATCAGTTTTAGCTGATGAATTTTAGAACTGGGTTAAAAGTTATCATCATTTAGATGTTTCAAATAGATCACAGATATGAGTGTTATGAGAAAAATTAGGGGAGTGAACATATGGCATCAATGGCAGAATCTTGCAAAAAATGAAGATATTAGGAAGGATTGATTTAGTTAGAAATACTTTAGAAAACCAAAATATAAGATCTGACAGATGACCGACTAATTTAGAAGAAATCTGTTGATAGGAAGTTATTAATAACATAATCTGTTTTCAAATAGTGCTACCATAGTACTGTACACCCATTCATGGTACATATTAGGAATTTGATATTGATATGGGTATCTCCATGAAATCTGACTCATCATTGATGCCCACTGACAGTTATTCACAAAATACCTATATACCTCTCCTTAAACTTATGACTTATTTAATGACAAAGAACTTGTAACTATGTGTGGCAACCTGTTGCCCTCATTCACAATTCCCCAAACAACAATTCACACCCCTTTACTGGCACCCCTTGTTATCTCTCTGCTTATCATGTATTGAAACATTTTTTTTATGCATCAGTCTTATAAAACTACTTTACTAATTTATGCTCATGTCATATCCCATCTTTCCTGTTTGTAAATTGAACAAATCTAAACAGTAAATGTGGTATTAAGGAAGTAATTACATTTACTCATTTTTCAAAGTAATTACTCCAGAAATTCAGAATGTCCTTATTGTCAGTTTTTATATCACCATTATGATCTTTGATTTCTTTTGTGGTACTCTTTCCTCCATTTTTAAGTTTTCTTGGTAGCCTCTGAAACATTTTGCTATCCTCATGATGTTTGTCTTATATTCTTTCAAGAAGATTTCCATGACTTTTGTTTAGCTATTATTATGCATAACCTTTTTTACTATTTTCATGTATTTTCTTATAGCATGTGTTGACTCACTAGCATGGAACTTTTTATATTCTTTGCATGTACAATGTCTTTCATTCTTTCAAAGTACCTCATTTTCCTTCCAGTTTATTTGAATTAAAGATACTGATTTATTTCATCATGTTTGCACAGTTAGGTTTCATAAATTCAATCTGTGTATTTAATTTGGCTAGTGGATGCTATATTATAAATTGTATAAGTTTACTCTTTAGCATAAATCATTTTAGTGTGCTAGCTCAAGTCACACTTGTATTGACAAGATCATAAAATTAAAAATAAAAAAAAAACTATTTGATTAGCTGTTTACAAGGCTGCTATTACTATTCCCTATATCTGGGGCATGTTGGAAAAAATAGCCAGAACACTGAAGCAATATAATCTTTGCACTGCTTTCAAATCTCATTTGAAGCTGGCTGCCATTATCCACTTTCCACTCCCTCCCCTCTCTGTTCCAGGTGCTTACTAAGTTCAGTGTTCTTGCAACTTATCATATTATGGTCAAACTAAGAGATCTGCTAACCTTGATGAACACAAGAAATATATCTGCCACCATGACCATGGCCAGTCAGGCTTTGCTGACCATGCTTTGGAACCTTGCACCAGATCATATGGAAAAAATTGCTATGCTTTCCCAAAACAAAAACAAACGTGAAAGACTTTTTATAATCAGTAGCAGATTTAAAAATTCAGCCTAATCTTAATAAATATGGCTAAACTTGCCAAGATTTGGGAAACATTAATTTCTAGGCCTAACAGCTAAGGCTATCCAATAGCACCCATAGATGCATCCCTCATAAGACTTTAATCTTCTAATCCAATTTCTCTACTTATTATGTTGTGTGTTTTATTACCCTTTTAATAACGCATCCTTGACAATGTCTCTGTGACAGAGACGAAATATAGGAATGGTTTAATTTGTGTTTAATTATTATTTGCTTTATTCATTCCATTAAATCTGTGAAATTATGTTTATCTTTTATTAAAAATAGAAATGTTAAACATATCTTTTCATATATATATTATGTATTATGTATTTACTGATTTAATTTTTTTATTTGATTTTGATTTTTTATAGAATGGTAATGTTCCTCCTAAAAAGACAAATGTTGGAAGGAAAAGAAAATTTGCTGCTATTGATGAGGTAATACAAGTGATAAAATATTAAGGTTATTTTTGAGATATATCCTCCCCACCCTTTCTTCTGAATTCCTGGACTGACTTGCTGATTACAGTTATTATCCACTGTGTCAGCCAGCATTTGCAATATAAATAACACCAGAGTAAAAATAAATAAATCATTTATTACCAACCAGCATCTTCAGAGCACAAATTACAACTTTTTAAAACACACAGCACTTAAGTAGGTTGTTGCAGAAACATTTCATGTTATGATATTTCAAATTGTAACTTTGAATTATAATATTCAAATTGGTACGTTGGTAAAAATTTACCACTAACAGAAACTCTTGACCTTATTAAACCGCATTTCCCTCTGACATATTTGAATTATTCAAGCAGGTTATTTGAATGGCGTATTCAAAGGTTTTGAAAAAATATGCAAACAGCTAGATGGAATAGCAGTTACTCCCTCCATATAATTTTTGTATAAATCATCTAGAAAGCCAAGCATCTAGCACTGTTACACACAAACTGGCTATGTTATGTAGATGAAATGTTTGCTATTTGATCTCGTTGCTCAGATGTATTAACCACACTACCGGCCAAGACGTCTATAGGCATCAAGGTTATCTTGGATGCGAAGTGCATATTAAAATTGTAATACCATTGATATTACATTGAAATATATGATGGATACGAAGCGTATAAGGATGCGTATTTGATCCATAATGGCCAATAAGGTGGTTAAATACATTTTTAGTACATTTAAACAGCCAGCATCCAAAAAAAGCTGTCTTTTGACATCCACAAACAACTGTCTTCCTTTCCTAGACACCCTAGTTACACATCTTCCAGATGGTTCACTATCCTTTACTGTTTATAGGACCCCCTCCCCTACACACACACACACTGGAAGGTATTAATAAGCAGTCATGCCATCAACCATACCGACACTGTATATGGCATCTGCTGAATAATAATAATCTTAATAATAATTGTTATTATTATCCGGTGTTTCAAGTTCCTTAGTATCGAAAGAGAGTTTTTGCTTTCTTAAGGTTTCTGCCTGGTCTCTGACGAAAACCAACCAGTTTGAAACAGCTGTCAGGCCAGTGGAACCTTAAAAAATTGACCAAATTAAAAAGCGAACATATGGACGCCTGGGTAGCATGCATGTTTTCTAAGGTAGTCTGTGCTAGGGAGACTCGTAAATGCTGGCGGGCGTGTTCCTGTAATCTCTCTGGTCAACTTATTTTTATGAAACTTTCATAGTTCCTACATTCAGCTTTGAAATAATGCTGGATCTAATATCCACTTGATTTTTATAATTTTTGCATCGCCGAACTGAAGCCTTTTGGCTCTTTATTTTAGTTATTATTATTATTATTATTTTTTTTTTTTTTTCAAAAAAAGTAGTGCAAAGGACAAAAAAAATGAAATCAAAGTATTTCTAATGTGTGGCTTAATGATTTTATTTGTGCTATTGTTGTCATTGGCTGCTCTTTTTTTTTTTTTTTTTTTTAATGGATTTCTAATTTTTATATATTTCGTAAAAGTGTATATTTTTGATGTTGTATTTTGTTAGGCATTTCAAAGATTGGGCTTATATTATTCTGAAAAGAATGGATACAAAAATCTTGATTTTTTTTTTTAAAAAAAAAGTTAATCATTTTATTTCCATCATGTCTTCCTATACATATTAGGTCTATAGCCTGTTACAGTCAAATAACTTAGCTTCTTATATAAATCTATTTTTGTTAATCATAGGATAGTTATTCTGCCTCCATATTTTGAAATGTCTGTTTGTGGGTAGTGTGTGTGTGTATTTTTCTACCTGGTTTCTCTGTTTTGCAAAGGACAGAACCAAGTTTCTGATATATATGGAAACCAGCCACCTCTATTGGTAATTCACTTCATTTGAATAGCCATTATAAATGTTCCTATATGGGTTTTGTTCTTAGAGTTTTCCATTCAAATGCTACTGTTGCCATTTGAATGGAAGGGCTTTTTAGCTGTATTTATATAGTGTTCTATCTATTTTTTCTGATATTTCCCTAATGTATGGTATTGCTATGGCAGTCTTGTAATTGTGGAGGATCTTGTGAATGGTTTTTTTTCCTTTTCTTTTCTTATCTTTGTTTTTTTTTGCTGAACCATTTTTTATAAGAATTTTATTCTTTTCTGTAATTGTTTTCAGATGTACAGTTATGTTACAAGTGAGGTACAGTGTATACTACTTTTTATGATGCTTAAAGAGTTAAGAGAATTTCACAAAGGGAACTAGAAATTATTATTATTATTATTATTATTATTATTAAAACAAGACCTCATGGAGTCAAAGACTCATCTAGGAGGTCCTTTTATCTCACACACATCTCATCATGCCGGGTCTTAAACACATTCAAACTCCTTGCAGACACCACACTCTCAGGCAAGGCATTCCAATCATTCACAACTCTGCACGAAAAAAACCTGCCTCTCACTCCCCTACTCACACCCTCTTTATACAGTTTCCAGGTATGACCTCTGGTTCTCCCCTGATCTCCCACTATTCTCTGTAGAACTTCTCCACCATTGATCCTATAACAATCCCTTACCAACTTGTAGGTCTCTATCATATCTCCCCTCTTCCTTCTCTCCACTAGACTCTGCAAATTACATCTTTTCAATCTTTCCTCATACTCGACATTCCAGAGGTCAGAAACTACCTTAGTCAGTCGCCTTTGCACCCTTTCCAACATCTCTTCATCCTTCTGAAAACCAGGTGACCAAATCTGGGCACAATAGTCCATGTGTGGCCTAATCAAAGCCTTATACAATGGAACAAGAATCTCCCTACTTCTACACGTCAGTGTCTTCCTCATCATTCCCAGAAGTCTTTATGTTGTCTTCACAATTTTGGCGATGTGTCCCCTAAATTTTAGATCCTTATCCACTATCACTCCCAGATCTCTTATTTCCTCTACTTCCAACAATATATTCTCACCAAGCATAAATTCTGCATCCCATCTTTGTTTTCCAAATTTTAAAACCTTACATTTTGCAACATTGAACTCGCATCCCCATTTGCTTGCCCAATCACTCAATTTATTCAAGTCTTCTTGCAAGGCCACAACATCTTCACTACTCTTTATGGTTCGTCCCAACTTTGCATCATCTGCAAACAACTGAATATCTCCATCCAAATCTTCGCCAATATCATTAATATACAAGTTAAATAGTAATGGCCCTAAAACAGATCCCTGAGGCACTCCACTAGTGACTTTCCTTTTCCTGGATATTGCACCCCCATACACAACTTGTTGATACCTATCAGATAGACAGTCTCCAATCCAATGCACTAATCTAATATCCTACCCCATCTGCTCTAGTTTGACTGTCAACTTATCATGAGGTACTCTATCAAAAGCTTTTGCAAAATCCAAGTATATTACTGTGTATCCTTCTCCTCTGTCCAAGGAAGCAGTCACTTTATTGTAATAAGTAAGTAGATTACTAAAACACGACCTCCCTTTAGCAAATCCATGCTGTCCATCAAAGATTATACCATTGTTGTCAACCCAACTCTGGATCCTAGTTCTCACAAGCTTCTCCAACAACTTAACCACAACACCTGACACACAGATAGGCCTATAGTTTGATGCTTGAGTTCGATCACCTCCTTTATGAAGTGGCACAATCTTGCCCTCCTTCCACTCTTTAGGGACTTGACCAAGTGCAAGACTCGTATTAAAAAAATATGTCAAGGCAGGTGTCAACTCTCTGGCACATTCCTTCATAATATGCGGTGATATATTATCAAGTCCCACAGCTTTATTTACATCTAGTTTACTCAACTTCCCAAACAAACACCTCTTGCTCACTTACAGTCAGTCTCTCCTCCCCATCATCAACTGCTCTTAATCTCTCCATGAAGTCACATTCACAAGATTGAAAGATCTTTATGAACTGCTCATTAAGTATCTCCACCACACATTCTGCAACAGCTGTCTTTATACCATTTCCTCCAATCAATGTCATCCTTCCATAATCATTCTTTCTTTTGCTGGCTACATATCGAAAGAACTCCCTAGGATTCTTTTTAGCTTCATTAGCTAACTGCTGTTCATACCTCTCTTTAGCTACTCTCACCAACCAAGTCACTCTCCTTGCCTGGTCTTTGTAGAACTCATGAAATTGGTTACTTCCACTTCTCTTATGCTGCCTCCACAATGCCCTTTTTCTCTGTATTGCATGCTTAATCTCTTTATTCATCCATCTCACACCTAACTTATTTAACCTTCTCACCCGTGGTATACATTTAGACATTGCATCCACTAAATATTTTTTGAAAATCCCCCAAGCTGCATTGATCTCTTTTCCAGCTAACTCCTCATTCCATGCAACACCTGCAAGCTGTCTCCTGAGCTCTTCATAATCACCTCCCTTGTAGTTCCACATATATTCTCTTTTCACAGGGGTCCTTGCACTGCTGGCAATCACCCAAGTAATCACCTCATGGTCACTTTCACCAATTGGTGGATGATTTGATACCTCATTGATAATTACATCCTCCGATGAGATGACCAAATCCAAGACCCTTAATCCTCTTGTGCCCTCTGTTACATACTGTCTGAGGTAGTTATCCCTCAGAAACTCAAGAAACTCATTTTCTTTACTTCCAGTTGCTATCTCTTCATTCCAGTCTATATTGCCATAATTAAAATCACCCATAATGATCACCCTTTTCTTATTTGCTTGGCTTATTTGACTATACATTTCACTATCACCACCATCCACATTACCAGGTCTATAACAACATCCCACCAAGTATTTGATTCTATTCACCTCTATCTCACACCATACTGCCTCAAAACCACTGGCCCCATTTCCCTCTTGCATCTCTACCTTGTATGGACATAACTCTTTCTCTATCATCAATAGCACTCCCCCTCCCTTTTTACCCCTTCTATCCTCACGAAACACATCATACCTTTTCATCTCTATTCCTGTCAGGATGTCATCCTCATCTAACCATGTCTCACTTATTCCGACAATCTCTGGGTGCACAGACGCAATTAGTGCAACCATTTCATCCGCCTTGTTTCTTATACTGGATCTACAGCTATTTCCACTGATACCACTCACTCGATGTGATCTCTCCATGCTGGACTGGGGCCATTTCCCTTTCTGCTTCTTCATTTTAGAACCCTTTGCAATTCCATCTGTTTCCTTTTGATCCCTGATCATCCCATTACTTTCCTGTAATGGGATGATCAGGGATCAAAAGGAAACAGATCCTGAAATGAATGTAACTTTTAGCCCTTTACAAGTACTATACTGCTGAACCAGATGTGTCTGAATGATTGTATTTAATAAATCTTTTTCAGTAAAGTGATATACTTGTCTTTTGATAATTGTGTTAATTATTTTTTTTATTATTAATAAAATGTAACTTTACAGTTCAAATGTCCTGAACAGAACATAGAAAATGTTTAAGCATTTTCATTTTACAAATATGGGATTACAAGAAAAAAAAAAAACATATAATTCAAACTAAAATGGAGCATACTCATTATCATTTTTGATTTACAAGTTTTTAAAATGATATTTATTTTCTTCTTGTGGATTACATATGCTAGATAGTGTTTAATACTAGTTAATAAGTGTTTGGGTTTTGCGGAGTTTATTTTGCACTTGGTTAGACTATAATAAATTTAGTTTAATCCTTTATCCAAGTGTAAGCAAACAAAGTTTGCACCTAAAAATATCTTCAGGACTGAGGTAAGGTGGTACATCCCTAGGCAACTTGCAGCACTAGGGATGTACTACCTTACCTCAGTCCTGAAGATATTTTCAGGTGCAAACTTTGTTTGCTTACACTTGGATAAAGGATTAAACTAAATTTATTATAGTCTAACCAAGTGCAAAATAAACTCCGAACATCTCTCTCTAAATCCAGAGTAATTTAATAATAAGGTGGTATACCGGTTGGCAACTCATATAGGTAAATATGACCTCTCCATTGCTTCTGCCTTAGTATCACCACTCTGGGTCTGCCTCCCACTGACGAGACCTCAATAAAGATCGAAGCTGGTCTGGGTAGTGGCCCTTCCCTTAATACATAGCAGTATACATGTTCACAAGGAGATGTGCTTTGCATTATTGGAGATACTGAGACAAGGAGTGATGAGAGCTTGGTCCACCTTTGCTACGAGTTGCCTAGGGATGTACCACCTTACCTCAGTCCTGAAGATATTTTCAGGTGCAAACTTGGTTTGCTTATACTTGGATAATGGATTAAACTAAATTTATTATGGTTGGGTTTTTCATTTGTCTTTCAAGGCTTACTTTTTTAAGTGCATCTATTACATAGAAATAAAATGAAAAGTTAAAAGAAGGAGCATTGAATTTGCAATTTGTACTCTGAAAAAAAATAGAAGGAAATAAACTTTTTTTTTATCGGAAGAAAGAAAAGAAAATTGAGGACTGTAACCCAACGGAAGAATAACATGAATGTTTACAAACTGATTTAACTGAAAGGGAGAGTTGTAATAATACATGGCATGATCCACTCATGAGTGGATGATGCCAAGTGGTTACAAAAGATATTCTATTCATCATTATTATCATCAGACTTCCATGGAGTCATGAGTCTCTTTATGGACATTATTAGCAATTGGCAGTTCATATACAATAATTTATTGATTGTAGGAGATTTTTGACATATCCTGGATATGTCAGCCATTCTCATATGGTCTTTGAATAAAAGTGAGGAATCTGATTAATGCTGTAATAATAATAATAAAAGTAATATATAGATTCTTGGGTAGAATTCATATCTTTTTAATACTCTGACATCTACTCTAGGTTGTTCATCCTATTACCAAAAACTTTGAAACTCTTAGTTCTTTCACAAACAAATATTTTTTACTTACTAAGTATAGACAGTAGCAGATATTTTATTTTGAAAATGGAGCTGTTTTTTAACCCATTTTCACATTGGCTGCATGATTCTAACATACATGACAGAATTTTTGTAGACATTATTCGATTCAAATTGTTAACAATTTCACAATGATCTATTGAGGTTTGCGTTTCTTTGTGGAACAACGTGTAGTGGATATTCTCAATATTATGTTTGTATTCTGCCATATAAAAATAAACTTGGGTACAGCATGTCTTTATATGATTGCTATAAAAGCATTTTTTTCTTTCTTCTTGTGAATTGCTCTGAAATCCCTGCCTTATTGGATAGGGTGCTTTCATAATCCTTTCTTCATAGTAATGGCTTCTCCTGGTATTTTCTTCTTGTCTCACTCTTTTTTTTATTTTTTAATCATCTCTGCTTTACTCATTTTACTTCCCATTCCTTTCTTATTCTCTTCTGTATCATGTTTAAATGTATATATTAATATTCTGCCTTGTATTTTTCTACCTTTCATAACATTACATAGGTTTTGCATGTATACAGCAAGGCTTAGATGATGCTGTTATTCATGTTATTTTTGATTGTATTTAATAACAACATCACAGTATGACCAAATAAACTTACTTTGCCTTAATATTTTTCTAGATTCAATCTGGTAACTTTAGAGCTAAGCACCTGTCAAAAAATACATGTGTACTACAACCATGTATGCAATGAGAAAATTAAAATTATAATTCAAGATATAATTAAAGTCCAAGCAAGTGCTCTTTGGGGCTAGAGGCTTTACATTATCTTCATATTTAATGTCTTTTTTTCAATTTTTTTTCCCTTCTGCAATGAACTAAACAAGCATACTAGAGCTGCTTTATTTATTATTATTAATGTTATTAAGAGAGACATCCTGGGAGCCAGGGACTCAATGAAGGATGCCATGCTATCTGCACCAGCTGTCATATATCTGTTCTTGAATTCATTCACACTCCACATCCGGTGGCAATTCATTCCAGTCATGCAGCACTATATGAGAGAAAAATATCTAGCCCTCACTACCTTCTTGACAGCATTGATTCTCAACTTCCAAGGTTGCCCTCACATCCTTGCCCCACCCTCTATAAAATGAAAAATTCCATCTGCTGAAATCATGAATGACCCTTTCAGACATATGTAGATCTCAATCATATCATCCCTGTTTCTGCTGTTTTCTAGTATCTATGTTCTACAAATTCTCAATCTGTATTCATAATCAGTATTCCACAATTCCGATATCATTGGGAAACCTGCACATAATAGTCCAAGTGAGGTCTTATCAAGGCCTAGTAAAGAGGCAAAATGACATCCTTATCTTTACATGTCAAGGTTTGTTTCAGCATAGCAATTATTCTCTGAGTTATATTTGCAATCTTTGCTATATAGTCATTGAATTTCAACTTCTACTTGTCTACTAAAACTTCAAGATCCCTAGCCTACCAGTCTCTTCTGTCATAATCAAACCAATATAATGACATTGGATATCTCATTACACCAAAGTGCCTGACTTTACATTTACTAAAGTGCATGAATTACATTTATCAAACACACGTGATGTAGCATGTGTTTAATGTATTCATTGCCGAGAGTGAATGGTTGTGTTATGAGAACGAGAATGGTGAGAACTTTTGTAGGAAATGTTTTGTAAACGAGTGTAAGAAATGCAGGTTGTGTCAGGAGCAAAAGAATGAAGAGACTTGTATAACAGATATAAGGCAGGATTGTGGAACTGTGGTGTTAGTGGAAACTTTGAATGAAAGTGTGCAAAATACAATTATGAGTTTGAAGAAAGTGATTGAAAGTAATACTGTATCTACTCGAATATAACTCGCACTTTTTTCTCCAAAATTAAAATAAAAAAATCGTGGTGTGAGATATATGTAAGGATTTTTGGAAACTAAAGTTTTACAGGAAAAAACTAAATTGACGTTTATAATTAAATCTTCAGTATTCATTATAATTTATAATTGTTCACATTATTTATAAAATGAATGCATTTAAATGTTAATTATCAATGTGATTTACACGTTTGGCCACTCTCCTTCATCATGCGATATATTTGAATCTTTTAGTAACAATGCTTCTGTAATTAAATGAATTATTTTTAGCAAAATCATGTCCCAAGCTCTCAAAATCTAGTTGCATAGTTCTAATAATGGTATCTTAATCTTAATCCATCCCCATGCAATCCAAAATCAAGAAGAAGTCAGTGCCCTCACTCTCACATTTCCTGTACTGGTTGCATCCATCTCTATGCATAAGACTGCTGCACTATTAACAAAAGATCAAGCGACTCAACCACAAAGACAAGCCGATGATTGTTGACATAAAATGCTGATTCTCTTCAACCAAATTCCAAAATATCTGAAACTTCCATAACAACATTCACTATTTCTTAAAGTTTTAAGTGAAACTTTTTAATTTCTTTTTTCATAAAGTAAAATCAGGGGTGCGAGTTATATGTGAGTGAATATGGTAATGCAGATGATGAGATGCCAGTGTGGAAAGAAATTGCATGTTTACATGGACTCCTTAATGGACAGAATGTGAGCTTGAGCAACTGGAGAAATGATTGATGTGTGGTTAAGAATGATGGAGAATAAATGAAAGAGTAAATGGAAAAGTATAAAAGTGTAAGAAACTGGAAGAAAAGAGATAGTATTGTATGATGATTCAATGATAAGTGGTATACTTAATGAGAAAGTGATGAAAGTGTGTTTTCCAGGTGCGAAGATAAAGGATGTTAGTGAAGTTAATGCAGATGAAAGAAGCAAACAAGTTAATTGTTTTGGCAGGTACAAATGATAATGATTTCAAAGATGAGAAATATGCAGTGAAAGAAAATATGAAAGAGTTGTTAGTAGAAGCATAAATGAAGAGTAAGAAAGTAAAGATTGTGAGTATACTACCTCAGTGTGTGTGTGTGTGTGTATATATACAGGGTGTTCGGGATAAATTTGACAGTTTCGTAAGGAAAAAGAAAATCTTCTTTGTATCTATTAAATTTAATGAATTGACAAAAAAACATTACAGGCAGAGTTAATTACAATACTATCAACAAGATTTACTCAAAATAACCACCATTAGCATCGATCACAGCTTCAATTCTGCTTCGGAACCTCGAACAAGCTGATGCTACAGTCTCCCTGGGAAGGGCCGCAAAAACTGTTTTAATTTTATCCATTAACTGGGCTTTTGTATTACTGGAAGTGCGATTGGTGTCTTTTTCAACTGCGCCCCATACAAAATAATCCATGGGGTTAAGGTCTGGGGAGTTTGGAGGCCAAACATTTGGACTGGTGAAGTCGTAGAAATTTTCAGACAACCATTTTTGACTTTTCCCAGAGGTGTGGCAAGGGGCCGAATCCTGCTGCCATACATACGGCCTACCATTGGCTACCCTTGTTATCCAGGGCTTGACTACAGTTAGCAACTCCACGAACAAAGCCCGAATTCCAATGCCAGGGTTCTTCAACACCTGTTCCTGCAGATTTGCGAGGAATTCTGCTGTACGAACGCAATCAGATCGTCTGCTAGGGATCTTTCTTCTTGCTACATCCTCGTAGTCACCATTGCAAGTCTCTAGTTCATGCCTGATTGTTTTTACTGTATTCAGGGAGCATTGGGCAGCAGTCGTAATATCCTTATTTTGATGGCGGGCACGAATCATCATGATACAAGTTATTCTCTTCCATGATTCAGGTGGGTTCCAGCTATCCATCCTTTCTCACATCTTGTATATGAATGAAGAAGGGTCCAAACTTTTAAATGAAGAGAAGTGTGTGTTAATACATGTAACTTACGGAAAAATATAATTAATTATAAATATGTCAAATTTATCCCGAACACCCTGTACATGTATCTATATTTTTGTGTACTGTTCTCCAAAAATAATTCATTTAGTTGTTATTCATGTACATTGATTCATATACATGAATATCAACAACTGATCATTAGCATATTCCAATCTACACACATGAATTAATAATATTAAGCAAACATCTAGAGTACACTATGAAAATAGCATTATGCTATTTCTGACACTTCCCTAATGATAAATTTCCCTTTTCGGTATCAGAAAACAAGCTGATACAAACCAATCATGTTTCTGGGGTTATGAGAAGTGGCTTGGAAATTCTTTATGTTAATTTTTATTATGATACAAAAATACTGTATAATTTCTAAAATAACACAAAAATAAAGAATCAGATTAATAATTGTGATGAGGAGACTAACAAAATTCCCTTTATAGAATGACAAAGAAATGCACCATATATGTGGATTCATCGAGGGGAGGCCAGATACTACATGCACAAGCGATTATACTTATTCTTGAATTCATTCACACTGCTTGCACATACCATATCCAATGGCAATCCATTCTAATCATACACCACCCTATGAGAGAAAGATCCAGCCCTCACCCTCCTCCTTAGTGATATCCATTCTCAGCTTCCAAGGATGCCCTCTTGTCCTTTCCCCACCCTCCATAAAATGAAAAATTCCATCAACTGAAATCTAGTATGACCCTATCAGAAGTATGTATGACTCAATCATATCACCCCCTCTTTCTCCTGTTTGCTAGCATCTGCAGTCTACAAATTCTCAATCTGGATAATTGTGATGAGGAGACTGTAATCAGTATTCCACAATCCTGATATCATTTTTATCACTCTCCTCTGCACTCTCTCCACTGTATCAGAATCACAACGGAAACCAGACCTGCACACAATAGTCAAAGAGAGGTCTTATCAAGGCATTGTAAAAAGACAAAAATAACATCGTTATCTTTACATGTTAAAGTTAGTTTCAGCATTGCAATTATCTTTTGAGTTGTATTTGCAATCTTGCTTTATGGCCTCTGAACTTCAACTTGCCATCTACTAACTCTCCAAGATCCTAGCCAGATCAGTTTCTTCCAGCATATAAATAAAATATAATACGACATTGGATATCTAATCATGCTGAAGTTTATGACTTTACATTTAATGACATTGAACTGGCATCCATTTCTCATGCCCACAATTCCAGCCTATTCAAATCATTCTGCAAGTACTGCATATCAGTAGCATTCCTGAATATCCTACCTATCTTCGCATCATCAGCAAATAGCTGTATGTCACCTGTCAAATCCTGCTCAACGTCATTATGGTACAGACTAAATAACAGTGTACCAAGGACTGATCTTTGTGGCACAGCGCTAGTTACCTTAAATCTTGCACTCACATCCAGTGTATACCAATTTTTGATATCTGTCAGTCAGCTATCCTCTTAATCCCCCAAATATTCTATAATCCAAACCCATATTCTCCAATTTTATGCATGGACAGCCTTCCATGCTGTATTCTGTCAAAAACCTTAGCAAAATCCAAAAAGTATCATGGTCTTTCCGTTGCCCTTGTCTAGCTCAATGATGACAGTATAGAAAGCGAGCAAGTTCTTCAAACATGAACTTCCCTTAGTAAACCCATGCTGTTCATTGCAAAGTAGAGATTTGCCGTCAACCCATTTCTGAATGCGAGCCCTAATCAATTTTTCCAAACTCTTCACTACCACTCCTGAGATAATGATTGGTCAATAGTTGGATACATCGACCTTAGAACCACCCTTGTGCAATGGGATTACCATACATTCTTTACATTTCTGCAGAATCTTCCCTGTTCTGAGACTCAAATTATATAGCCTGGTCAAAGGAATAGCCAGTTCAGCTGAACACTCTTTTAGCACCTATGCATATACTATCAGTCTCTATTGTTGAATAGTTATTCAGTTGGTGCAACAGCTCTAATACCTCCTCTTCATACACCTAAGTTTCTTCAGAAGAGGTAGCAATGAACTCAATGTTGCATACACCAGGTTGATAGTTTTTTTATCAAAATGGGCACTCATTAGTTGAAAAACCTCTTCTGCATCTGTCATCCTCACACTATCTGCATTCAGAAGAGTTCTTTCATATTCATTTTTTCTTTTATTTGCAGCATATTTATAGAATTCTTTGGGGTTGTCTTTAATTTACAGAGCCAGTTTCTTTTCCTACTCAGAATTTGCTTTCCGCACAATGGTTTGACTCTTCTGGCCTGCTGCTTATAATTTTCATAGCGGACATCATCTTATGCACAAGGTATTCCTACCACATCATCCTTTTCTTACGAATCTCTTGCTTAATAAGATTACACACCCATTTGACTCCTACCCTATTTATTCTTTAAACTCTCAGGACACATTCTGATATTGCATCATTTAAGAATTTTTTAAAATGTTTTGAACTGGTATTCTTCCCGTCCAGCAAAACGATGCTATTCTGCTGAACTCAGTACACTTATCAGTACACTCATGAAACAGAATATATATATATATATATATTCAGGGCCCAACAAATTATGCAAAACCTTTCTTGCCACACAAAAAAATTTACACTCCCAAGCCTGCCATTTCTTAATGATGTCATTATAAATCAATAGGAGTTCTAAAAATGATTGATAGTGATGTACATTGGTTGGAATGTTATTTTTTTTTAATTCAATAAAAAGTATTCTATTTTGTGTAGACTGTAGATACTAATCAACTAGCAAAATACACTCGACATGGACAAAGTGTGTGAGCATATATCTTGAACCCTGTGTGTGTGTGTGTGCATGTGCATAAACACATTCATACTGGAATGATACAAAAATGCAATATATCTTGACCACTATACACAGCTTTGATCTCAAGAGTTTCTTGTGGATGATAAAGTGGCAAAGAGAATCTGGAGTATTAGGAACAAGAAGGAAGAATTTTGGGCCCTGGTTGGCTCTTCCTTGCCACAGGTTATTGGCATTAGTGAGACATGGCTGACAGAAGATGATATAGCTAGTGGGATAGAAATTTGTATAGAGTGTTGTTTAATGAGAATGTTATCACATTCTCATTAAACAACACTCTATACGTGCAACATCAGGGAAATTAGAGATATTAGGGGGGATGAAATCAAGCACGTGTCTGGCCACCCCTGTGATAAATGAGCATGTGTACTGTAATGATTATGCAATGCAGAATGGGATTTCATAGTCTCCAATTTAAATGGCTTGGTAATGACATTACACGAGGATTACTATGGGTACAAAGGTATGTTGAATGCATGTACAACAATGCGAGAAGTATCAGAAATAAGGGAGAGGAATTTTTGTCATTTGTCAACTTCACTTGGCCAAAAATTATAATTATCAGTGAGACCTAGTTCACTGAAAAATATAGTTACAGGGATAGAATATAAAGGGTATTGTATTTTTAGGGAGGATACAGAAACGGGACAGAAGGCAAGGTATTCCTGATGATAGTTGAAGAATTATATCCAACAAAATTAGAAGTTAAAGAGGATTTAGGTCTGAGGGAGATGGTTCGTTTGAGGTTGTCCAGTGTGAGATGGAGACAAAGAAGACAAAATATGTTGTTGGGTAATGCTGTGCTATGGTGGGAGTGGGGTGGCTACAGGAAGGTATAGATACTGTGTATCAGCAGATGAGCACAATGAGTGTAGGTCGAACAATTATTATGGATCACTTTAACTGTGGAGACATTGATTGGAGGGGGGATGGCAAGATGGGAGTGTGATTTATACAGTTGCTAAGGGATAATTACATGAAACAACATGTTATAGAGAAGATAAGGGAATTGAGAGTTACTTACTATTATAATAACGGAATTATCTTCTTCTTCTGCAGCTTCTCCCACTTAAGTGGGGTCACTGTTCATAATGAGTCTCCTCCACACCTTCCTGTCTTGGGCTGTCACCACATCCAAGTTCTTCATCCTTAAGTCCTCTTCTACCAGCTCCCTCCATCTCCTCTTTGGCCGCCCACGCTTCTGCCTTCCTTGAACATCCATCTGCATGACCCTTCTTCTCACATATTCATCCTCCCTCCTCATCACATGACCAAACCATCTCAACCTTGCCTCCTGTATTTTCGCTCCTAAGTTCATAACTTTCACTGTTCCCCTGACATAGTAATTTCTCAGACGATCCTTTCTGGTCACACCGCACATCCATCTAAGCATTCTCATCTCTGCTACTTCCATCCTGCTGATGTTATTTTTCCTCAGGGCCACAGTTTCTATAGTATGTCATAGCTAGCCTCACTATTGTCCTATAGATTTTGCCTTTCAGATTGATCGGCACCCTCTTATCGCATAACACTCCAGCCATCTCCCTCCAGTTCCTCCAACCCGCTTGTATCCTGCATCCCACTTCCTTCTCAGCTCCTCCATCTTCTTCCCCTGTTGAACCTAAGTATCTAATGTCTCTCACCTTCCTGATGACATTTCCTTCCAGCTCCAGATCTGTCTCCTGTCTGCTGCCCACTGTGCAACACATATACTCTGTCTTACTTCTGCTCAGTCTCATACCTCTCTCTTCCAGTACTTTTCTCCATCTTTCCAGTTTAGTTTCCGCTTCTTCTCTTGAATCTACACACAGCAAGATGTCATCTGCATACAACATTGTCCAAGGTGCATCTTCTCTCACCTCCTCTGTTACCACCTCCATCACAATATTAAACAGAAATGGACTTAATGCTGACCCTCGATGCAAGCCAGCTGTTAGACAGGTTTGAACACTTGTCTTCACATTTCTGTACATTTCCCGCACCAACCTGACATATTTCTCCGGAACCTTCTTCTCCCTCAGACACCTCCAGACCTTGCCTTGCACTCTATCGTATGCTTTCTCCAGATCAATAAATGCCAGATGTAGCTCCCTTTGTTTCTCTCGATACTTTTCCATCATCTGCCGTAACCCAAAGATAGCATCTGTTGTTGATCTACCGGGCATGAAGCCAAATTGTTCCTTTGCAATCTCCACCTCCTTCCTCAATCTACCATCAAGAACCCTTTCTAGTATTTTCATTGTGTGGGACATCAACTTTATTCCTCTGTAATTTTTACAGTCTTGTGCATCCCCTTTACCCTTGTAGATGGGGACAAGAATACTCTCCCTCCATTCCTCGGGTATATTTTCCTGTTGGCAAACTTTCATGAACAGGTCCCACAGCAAGTCAATTCCCTCTTCCCCCAGTGCATTCCATGCCTCCACTGGAAGTCTGTCGGGGCCCCACTGATTTTCCATTCTTCATCCTCTTCATGGCCTCCGTCACTTCCACTCTACTGATGTTCTGCACCATCCTCTCAGAAGGCTGCCCATCTTCTCTGTGAGTCCTTGCATTTTCCTCATTCAAAAGTCCCTCAAAGTATATTTTCCATCTGTTTCTTATGTCCACATCCCTCCATAATACTCTTCCTTCAGCATCTTTGATCCCTCACATGTAAGATGTCTTTTGCTGCTTTATTTCTACATTTCGCTAGTTGATAAATTTTTCTCTGTCCTTCCTTTGTTTCTAATTGATCATACAGATCTTGATATGCCATGGCCTTCGCCTATGCTACAACTCTCTTGGCTTCTTGCTTTCTCTCTCTCTGTACACCTCTCTGTCCTCTTCCACTCTTGACTCATCCCACTTCTGCTTTGCCTTCCTCTTAGCTGTCACTGCCACTTGTATATTATTATTCCACCACCAACCCTCCTTCTGCTCTCTAATCTTTCCAGATGTCTCACACCAAGCACCTCGATTGCACAGCTCAGGATTACTTTTGAATAATAACGGAATTAACTCACGTTAGATATTCCTTATTTGTAGAATTTTCGCCTGAGTGTCACAGGCATCATCAGTACAAGTACAAAGGTTAATTGTTATATTTACAAAGTGCCACCTACGTAGCTAAGGTTAAATTTCCTAACTTTATTTTAAAAAAAAAAAAAAGGTGTCTACCAGATTCCCTGCTCGTGTTGGTTATCATATTTCAGACAAACAGGAAGATCTGCTCTGATCCAGTTAGAAGAACACAAGTTTTGTATCTAGTACCTTGAACCTGAACAGTCTGGACTTGAAGAGCATACCATCAACACTAGACATAGAGTTCAGTGGAACAAGACGGAAGTCATTCACAAAAGTAATTGAACGGCTTTACAAAGAAACATGCGAAACATTATTTCACTCCCATAACCTAAACAGATCTGATGGTCTATGTTTTTCTCCCTTGTGGGAGATAGCACTTTGTAAATCAGCAAATCTTTCCTAACTTGTAATTACACACACACACACACACACACACACACATATAAAAATATTTTTATATATATATAAAAAGTTTGTATATATTTAACCTAAGTATATATTTAAATTTTGGAAATTTAACCTTAGCTACTTAGGTGGTGCTTTGTAAATATAACAGTTATTGTTTAATTAGCCTTTGTACTTGTACTGATGATGCCTGTGATATTTAGGCGAAAATTCTATGAATAAAGAATATTTTACGTGAGTTTATTATAATAGTAAGTAATATGTCTACTCACAGTATTTCCTTACCGAAACTTATATCGGGAATTGAGAGTGTTGGATCTGATAATAGCATCAGATGATATATCCATAACCAAGGAAGGCACTGCCTCCAATAGGGGAGAGTGACCATGCAGTCTTGTTCTGGGAATTTGCTAAATTTGTGGAATTCTGTATCAAGAAAGGATTTATGTTGAGGTATAGAGCTGGTAATTATGACAGACTTAGGAGGCATCTTGGAGCAGTGACATGCTTGAGAAGGTACAAGGAAAGAATGTCAGTAGTGCATGGCAAATGGTCAGAGATTGCTTGACAGCATCAGTATCAGACTGTGTACCCAAGTTTGGGATGATAAACCAAGTTAGAATTAAGTGATGAGTAGGAATATAAAGCAAGAGCTACAAAAAAAAAGAAAACATTGTGGAGGGAATCTAAAGAAAAAAGTGATCAGCATATTCGTGAGCAATACAAAGTGCAAGCAAGAAGGGTGACTAGTATGGTCTGGAAGGCCAAATCAGACTATGAGATAGAATTAGCTAAACAGATCAAAATCAACTCAAAAGAGTTTTTTTTTTGTTATATAGCAAGTAAGAGAAAAATGACTTTGGTGGGATGACTTTAAACAATCATATCAAGGTGACTCAGCCAAAGAAATTAGTTGATTTTCGGAGTGATCATTTTGCAAAGGTGTATCTTACAGGTGGTGATTTTACTGTTGCTGATGTTACAGAGACACATATCAAAATTGTGGTAAATGAACAGGTGGTGTTCAGCATATTAAAAAATATGAATGTGAACACAGCAGTGGGACATGATGGCTTATCAGCCTGTGTACTATGTGAATGAGCCAGAGAATTGGCATTTCCTCTGATGAAGTTTTCATTCTAAATCTCAGCTCTGGCAGGGTTCCAAGGGAGTGGAAAGAGGATTAAGACAGTATCATTGCATAAAGGTGGTTACAAGACAGAGGTAGCAAACTAAAGAGCACTATATGTGGAGTAGTTGTTAAAATATTGGAAAAGTTGGTGACAGGTAAATTACAATAGTGGGTGGATATGAATGTGATACTGTGTAGTGGGCAGCATGAATTTTGTAAAGAGTGGGTAGGTCCTGTCTTAGTAACTTATCCACAATTTATAATAAAGTGACAGCACATAATTACATGGATGTGAAGTGCTCATTGAAGTCATTATAATCTTTGGTTATTATAGAAATAATATGGATAGAAAGTGTATATTTTGATATATTTTATCCATGTGGCCATTTAGGTGGTTTAATAACCAAGTAAAAACCCAGTATTTTAACCATTAGCTTCACTTGTCAAAAGTTCCCTCTGTCAGAGGGCAGTATGTATATTATTTGCCACAGTGCTGTACATCATTTATAGTATCTGACATTTATTCATGAAAGCCATTTTAAATTAAAGAGATATTTATGATAAAATGCATATTTTTGAGAGGATTACAGTGGGAATTCCAAAACTAGTTTCCATTCTAATATTAATTAAGGCCTTAAATTATCAGTTGTAATTGTAACCCCACTAGAGGCATATGTATTTGGGGAGTGTCTTTAGGTAGAAAATAAATCTTGTTGGAAGACCACTATCTTGCTTATTGGAGACCTGGAATTGCATAAAAAAGTTCTATGCATGGTCTACTAGAGCAGAGTTCCAGATGTAAAGAAAATAATAAATAAAAACTTATAAATTGACATTATGCTCAGATATTATAGTGCACTGAAAAAAATGCTCAGTTTTATATCTGTTTAAATTATATTATGTATTATTTTATCTAATTAAGTAATGATATATATTAATTTGTGTGCATTAATCCGACTTGCATATCCTGAATTTATCTATAATGTGTTAATTTATTAATACGTTTTAGTAAATACCTTATTATAATAATTATTTGTAAAAATAATTCAGTGAAAATGTCCTAAAATGGATGAATGCTACTCTACATGAAATAGCATTTGCCTATTTTAGGACATTTTCATTGAATTGAAAATACTAACATAAGTCATATATAATAGAGTTTAGTTTGTCTGAATGATATTTGATATAACTTATCTTAAATTTTCATTGATTTGTTATTAATTTATTTTTTGTGTGTAGGATTCACAGGATGCTTCTCCAGGTCCAAGAACAACTGGTAGTCTTGTATCTCATCATGATGATCTTATAACTCGAATGAAGAACATTGAAATGTTGGAATTAGGTCGGCACAGAATAAGGCCTTGGTACTTTTCTCCATATCCTCAGGTGATTAGTCCATATATTTTGATTTTTTTTTTATGTGGCTCCCACCCACAAAAGGTTATTTTTTTACGTAAGCTCATACTGTATGCCCACAGATGCTAGACCCTTCGACACTTCTGTGCATGTCAGAAGAAGGAGAATCCATTCCGATAATAGGGCAATCAATCCGTCTTGTGAGATGAGTTGTTTATTATTACACGTTGAAAAATTAACTTTTCTTTTATGAACATTCTAGTTTTTAAAGTGGTAACTATTTTGCTTGTATAACAGTTAGAAAAATTGTACGTATATAGCATGAGATTTTCGCGTGTTGGTGATCAATTCATACATCTTTTATTTCTTTCTCCCCTTTAGCATGAATTGACTCTTCTTGGCAGGTTGCCAGACTAGGGTCTCGGATATGTGGGCAGACAGTAGTACATTTGTACTGTGGATGAGCGAAGAATTTTTTTTCTAATTTTAAAATTTTTTATAGTTTTTTTTTTTTTTGGTATTTTATTTTAATTTCTACATAGTCCAGAAACCCTGCTCTAGAAACCAAACATTAAATCATTTCAAGCTCCTTTCTTGGTGTGCAGTCTCACACCAAGCAATGAATTTCATCCCTCAACACAATCACAAACAACCATGGCCATGGTGGGATTTGAACCTGCAGCCTGTTGGTTAGAGAGTGGATATGCTAACCACTCTACTGGTTCTGGAAAAACAATGATGACTAGGTTGTGATAAATCAAAAATATCTTATGTTTTAGCTTTTTATTGTCTAGCAGCATCAAGCATAAAAAAAAAATAGAGTTGCCAAAGATTGAACTTAATAAATCGAATATTTATTGCATTATGGATAAGAAAAGATTAAAAGAATTTTTGAATAAAAATATTTAGCTTAAATTTAAATGAATCTAGAATTAAAACTACTGAAATGTGATAATAGTGCATTTTAACATTGTTACATTCTTGCTGTATGGTAAGCAATTTAAAGTTTTTGAGGAATGGAAAAATTGGAACTAGGAGCATAAAACTCAGTATTATATATAAAAATTAATTAGTAATTAAAGATGAAAAAGGTATTAAAAAATTTGAATGAAAAATGATGGAACAAGAACACCCTTCTGTCCTAAAATCTCTGTCCACATTATTTTAAAATTTTTATAACTCAATATTTCCTTTCTTGATTCCCCACTCCCTCTTGTTATTTTATTTTATTTATGTTATTTTGTTCTTAGAGTGGGCCATTATAGACCATCAGTATATGCATACAGATGATCTGCATAAGACCACCATGCTTATTGGAAACCCAAAATTGCTTTCAAAAGTGTCATGCATGATCTCTTCAGCAGGATTTCCATATTACCTAATTCTTAGTCTACCCATGGTACTAATACTAACTTTCATCAGCTGTGGAACCAGGTGACTTTATTGATATGGAGCTTTTGGCAGGTCCCTCTGCCTATCTTGCAAAATCGAATTGATCAACTTCTGTTTATCAAATGTATACCATCATGTCTTCACCATTCAAGGTTAAGAGTAGCTTCATTCCAAAGAAGGAAGAAGCATCTGCACCCTCTGATTACCATCCAGTTAGAGTTGCTCCTGTTTTCTTACATATTTTTCATAAAGTGTTAGCTAAATATCTTCAGTTATACATCCAGTATGATATTAGGCAGAGAGCCTTATCCCTGCAGATGGCTATGCTGAGAATATCTTCATTCATTCCTCTCTTCTCTCTGAACCTTGATGCTAACTTTGGTTTCTCTTTATGGCATCCATGGACCTTCAGTATCTTCCTTCAAGTTGTACCTTGAGCACTGTCTATTGAAGAATAGAAACTTTCCTCTCCTATGTTTCAGAGATTTACTCTACAAATCCTCTAACTGCAACCTGGGATGGACACTGATCTGGGCCTCCAGATCAGTGTCCATCCCAGCACTTAGGGGTGTACACCAATGAGGTATCTCCTTGTGACTCTGTTTCCTGTTTTCTTTAATTGTGTCATTGATGAGTTTTTCTTCACTCTCTTCCAAACCATATTGGCTGCTCACCTGACACAGCCACTGTTAATGTTATGAAATTCACTGATGGTCTTATACTCATAGCCTCTACTTTAGAAGGCTTGCAGGAACTCCTCAACCAAGCATTTGACTTTTTTCAAGTTTGAGGCCTAAACAGCAGTAGAATCCCACTGTAGGACTAACATTGAATTGAGGAATCTGCCTTGTAGCAAAGAGAAGAGATGGGTTAGTCATTATTGATGTACAAGTTGTGTCTGCTGGGTGAAAGTTGCCTATTATGCTGAAAACTAAGATTTGGTGCATCTACTTCAAGAAGCACACTGCATCTTACCAGAATTTACCTCTGGACTGTCCTTGAGAGGTATATATTGTCAGCATATTTGTGAACCTGCCAAGCTTTTGAATCTTGGGCTGATTTCAAGACATCTGCCATGTGATTATTAAGGTGAAAGCTTGATACTTCTGTTTTGTCTGGATTGAACTGGAGCCTCCATTTTTTGTAATATTCACCTATTGTTTTCAGATCTTTTGTAAGTGCCTCTTCAGCCTGACTCATGTTTTTGTGTCGAATGGCAATTACAGTGTCATCAGTTTTTTTGAATTCGATTCATATTGTTGTTTGTTAGTTGTACTGATGATGTCTTATGATACATAAGACAAAATGTTTACATAATAAAATAGTTATTTACTGTGACATACATGTTTTTCAAATTTATTACATACTGGCTCGTCCATCGCCTAGCATAAAAAGGGACGAGTCCTGGACTTAGGCAGAGGGTCTAGGTTGAAAAATATACTACAGCCTCCACAAACTACAATGAGTCCACCTACAGTGCACAATGATAGAAGGATATTAGTAGGTACATATAACTGCAGATCTCTACGGGATGATGATAGATTGGAAGAATTGATGAAGGAATTGGCCCACAATGTCCCATATAAAATGGGACGTTGTGGGCCTTTCAGAGATAAGAAGGAAAGAAGAAACTCTCATGCGATTAAAAGATGGACATCTACTCTACCACTATGTGACAGAAACTCAACTGGTGGTGTAGGATTCCTAATAAATAAAACAATCAAGGACAATGTCCTGTTTGTTAAATAAAATAACATCAAGAATAGCTGAACTAAGTCTCTTCATAAATAAAAGATACCAACTGAAAATTATACAAGTATATGCCCCAACTACAGACCATCCATATGAAGAGATAGAAGATTTCTATGAAACATTAGAATCTACATTAAATAATTCTAAAGAATTCTACATAATTAGAATGGGTGACTTTAATGCCAAGATTGGAAGCAGAGATGATCATCTGAACTCCATCGGTAAATTTGCATTTGGACAAAGGAATGAAAGAGGAGAAAGACTTATGAATTCGCAGAAGAAAATAACCTCTTTATTATGAACAGCTTTTTCAAAAAGAAAATTAACCGAAAATGGACTTGGAGAAGCCCAAATGGTCAATATAATAAATAATACCGAAGTGCTTAATAGATTTAATATAGGAAGTGACCACAGACTGGTAAGGGCAAAAGTATGGATCAACAAAAAATGGTAACGAAATAAGCTCATAAGAAAAAAGTCCAATTTAGTGAATCTAAAAAACCTCTACCAGAATAAAAGCTGTTATAGAGAATCACTCAAAAATAAACCCAAAAAGTTCAACACAGCTGCTACCATCGATAATGCTAATGTAATAATAGCAAAATCTATCTTGAATTGTGCACTAGAAATAGGAGTTGTAAAAAGGCACCAAAGAGAGGAAACCTTAGATCTGATGAAGAATAGAAGAGATATGAAAATAGATTTGAATGACACCAATAAAATAGAATATGCGGAAATTTGTAAAACTATATGTAAAATAATGAAACATGAATTTAAATCATATAATATGAAGGTCCTAAGGCGAACATTATCAGTTGGAACAAAGGAAATAGCTGCTGTAAGAGGAAAAAAATGGTGAACTTATAAAAAAATAGAGATGCAATAATCAAAAGAATTCAGGAATTTTATACTGAACTCTATGAAGACAAAGACCGTGACATCCAAGAATCATCTATGGATAACTCAAGTGAGGAAGAACATGATGCCCCTGAGATCTTACAAGGCGAAGTGGAAATGGAACTGCGAGAAATGAAGAATGGAAAGGCCCCACAAGAAGATGGAATTATGGTAGACTTCTTAAAACTGGAAGGAAGCCCTGTCATCAAACAGCTTACTAAACTCTTTAATAAATGCCTAAAACAGAGAAAAATTCCAAAAAATTGGAACAATTCACTTCTAATATTAATTTTTAAAAAGGACAATAAGGAATAAATTAAAAACTACAGACCTACCATATATAAAGTATATATAAAGTACAGACCTACCATATATAAAGTTTACACAAAAATTATAAATAATGGAATAAAATCTAAACTAGAGGGAATGCAATCCTGTGAACAAGCTGGTTTTAGAAAGAATTACAATACTTTGGACCATATTCCATAGTCTATATTTGGGGTACTTAAGGTTCAAAGCTGTATAACTGAGAGGAGACCTCCACATAACCTTTAAAGGAATGTGGAGAACCGACCAGGGCTTCTGACCTAATGTCCAATCCTCACCTTCTTGTAGTGCACCCTGTTGGGTATCTACCTGGATAATGAACTAACGAGGATGGGCTGGCAGTTTGGGATTTAGCCGACCAAATTGTACCATCATTTTGTATATTGGCTTAAACCAATATACAAAATGATGGTACAACATGACAAAATTTCATTTCGGCTGGGGCATCAACCAGTTAAAAACAAGGCCCCCATTGTTTTCGCCAGGGAACCAGGGTGAACAGCAAAAAGTCAGCTACTGGAACAAATCTGAAAGCACACCCCAAGTCAACATCACCAGAGTTAAAGATCAGTACTATCAACATAAGAAACCTGAATGGCAAAGATATGGAGCTAGCTGAGGAATTGGATAAGTACCAGACTGACATAATAGGGGTGACTGAAACAAAAAAGACCAAAACTGGTGAGATCTTTCTGAGCAATAAATACAAAATGTTATATTCAGGAAATGACAATCAAGGAAAAGAAGGAGTAGCCATAGTATTCAACACAAAATACGAGGCTTATCTTCTTGAATGGCAATCAGTCTCAAGTAGAGTAATGTGGGCAGATATGAGAATGGGGAACTGGACAATGAGACTTATTTGTGCCTATGGTCCCACAGAAGGTTCTACTAAGGTAGAAGTGGAGGAATTTTTTGAGGCTTTAGAAAAAGCAACTGACACAATGAAAAAGGAAAAGTTGGTCCTTGTTGGGGATCTAAATAGCAGAGTAAGAAATGATTGTCAGACATACAAAAATATTTTGGGAAAATTTGGAGAAAAGAGCAAAGCTAATAATAATAGCAAATATCTGTTGGAGTTCTGCTCAGGACACGGACTGGTTATTACTAACACCGTGTTCCAACATAAAAATGTTCACAAATTCACATGGAGAGAAGAAGCAAGGAATAAAAAAAATCTCATTGACTATGTTATTGTTGATAGTGATGTTTTCTCCCTGGTGCAGGACACCAGAGTGTACAGAGTATTTGAAATTAGAAGTGATCACTATTTAGTCTTGAGCAGGATAAAATTGAATTTCATATTGAAAAGAATAACATGTAAGAAAGTTTTAAAGAGAATAAAAATTGAGCAGCTCTCAGATGTGAACTGCAGACTAAAATACACAAAGATTATTGAAGAAAAACTGAAAGAGTTTGAGAACAGGAATAAAACCCTGGAGATTCAGTGGCTTGCCTTGAAGAAAACCCTGATTGATTCAGTGGCTTGCCTTGAAGAAAACCCTGATTGATTCAGCCAGAGAGGCATGTGGTGAGGTAGTCTGCAAGGATAGAAAAATCAGAAATCCATGGTGGACACAGGAAGTTAAAGAGGCAGTTAAGGAAAAGAAGAAAGCATATCAAAAGTTCCTGGCAAATAAGTCAGCTTTTGCTTTTAGAGAATACAGAGACAAATGTAAGAAAGCAAAACACTGTGTAAAACTAGCTAAATAAAAGTCATGGGAGGACTTTGGCAAGAATATAGAAAATAAATATCGAGAAGGAGGTAAGATATTCTGGAGGTTGTTGAAGAAGCTCAGAAATGTAGGAAAGAGTGCTGTAAAAGGAGTTAGAGATGATAAAGGTGACATGAAAACGTGAGAAAAAGATATCCTTGAAGTATGGAGCAATTACTTCGAAAAATTGCTGAATGAAACAAGCAGTGATAGCACAGTGATAAAAAACTCAAGAAAAAGCCATCAAAGGCTTGAAATGTGGAAAGGTAGTAGTAGCAGATGATATTCGACCAGAAATGTTGAAATATGGTGGTATAAAAGTCTTACAGTGGCTGCACTGCATAGTTCAGAAAGCCTGGACAGAGGAACGAATTCCCGATGATTGGAGTAGAGCTCTAATAGTACCCATATATAAAAAGGGAAATAAAACTGAATGTGAGAATTACATAGGTATTTCCATACTGAGTGTTCCTGGCAAGATCTATGCAAGTATAAAGTGAAGATCAGGATTAGATCTTCACTTTACGATAAATAGTTGAGAAAGCATGGGAATATAACAAAGATCTGTATTTAAGTGTTGTCGATCTGGAAAAGGCATATGACAAGGTGCCAAGAGAGAAGCTATTCAATACGCTACAATTATGTGGTTTCAATGGGGCATTATATCAAGCAATACTTAGTCTTTATTTGAGTTGTAAGTCAGCAGTTGGAATTTAAGGAAGTACAGGAAGATGGTTCAATCTTAAATCTGGTGTCAGACAAGAATGTACATTATTCACTCTGTTATTCATTATCTATATGGATCGCATTATGAAATAAAGTGGTATTAAACCTGATATCAAAATCGGAGCTGTTAATGTCAGCTCCTTGCTTTATGCAGACGATGTTATACTTCTAAATAAATCTGCTACAAGTTTACACGATTCCCTGACTTAATCGATTAACTGTTGTAATAGATATGGTATGAAGGTCAGCATTAAAAAAACAAAGACAATGAAAATAAGTAGAATTGTTGAAAATGTCAACTGTGTTGTGAACGGGGAACCTGTGGAACAAGTAAAACATTTCAGCTACTTAGGCACAATTTTTAGTGAAGATGGTAAATTAAATATGGAAATAGACAACAGAATCAGCAAAGCTGGTATGGTAGGAAGTCAATTGAATAAATTCATATGGAATAAGAGAGAAATTAGTCGGAACACTAAATTAACTCAAGACAGTGTTCAAACCAGTTTTAACTTATGGATCTGAGAGCTAGGTCAAATAAATAAATAGCAAATAAATCGTCTGATGTTCCTAAAACGCTGCCGGGATAACAAAGTGATCCCTAATTGTGTCAAATTGAAGCACCGTTTTACTTCCGAGAAAGCTCTACGCATTTATAACCGCACTAGCTTCGCCCTGTTAAGAGAACAAATTACCGCAACGCGCATTCTCCTTGCTGATGAAAACAAAACCTTTCGGGCGCTGGAGGAAGAGCTTTCTCATACACTCGGCCTTGATCTATGGTCTATACTTCATGACATCTCATGCACATCGGCAAGAAAGGAATTCGAAAAAATACGTAGTTGGCACGTGAAAAAATACGAAAACCTGACATAGACTTCTACTTCTGTACCCCAGCCACCACTCAACACTGTAGTCAACCTCTCGTCGGCAGTTTTAAAGCCTGAAGCACTCACCGCACTTTCACGTGGTCACAATTTCACCCTAGCTCCTAAAAGGATACCTGCTGAAGAAATCATGATCCAAATAGAGCGTGGAATTCGCAACCTGCCTAACCATATCGCCAACAACGTGAGACTAGATGTAGTCGGTGTTCTCACTAAAGCCAAACCTCCAAAATCCAACTTATCCAAAAACGAATATACAGCCCTACAAGAATTGAAAAACAACAAAAAAATAGTAATCACCAAAGCTGATAAGGGAAGCGCCACTGTGGTACTCAATCAAAAAGACTACAAAGGTAAGCTAAATTCTTTAGTACGAGACTGTACTACTTACCTCCCCATTGAATATAATCCGACCAGCTCTCAGATTAGAACTATCCACAGACTCCTTAAGAAAGTCACTTCTTGGCCTGTGGAAGTCACCAACAAACTTAAACCTTATAACTCTAGACCCCCCCCCGATTATATGGACTCCCAAAAATACATAAACAAAATGTGCCATTGCGTCCCATAGTGGATGGCATTGATTCCCCCACATATAAATTAACCAAACATTTAACCAAAACGCTCACACACTACACTGGCAACACACCATCACACATAAAAAACTCGGCCCACTTTAAAGCCAGTATAGAAAACCTCACACTCCAACACACTGACACAATGGTCAGTTTTGACGTCTCTTCCCTATTAACTAATGTCCCACTCAAAGAAACCCTTGAGCTCATCCAAGCCAAGTTTCCTCCCGATATCTCAGCCCTATTTCAGTTCACAATGAACTCGGGCTATTTCGTTTGGTAAGGAAAGTTCTACAAACAGATAGAGGGGACAGCCATGGGTTCACCACTTTCCCCACCCTTGGCCAATTTCTTTATGGAGACATTTGAAGAGAAAGCCTTAAACTCCGCCCCACAAAAACCCACTATTTGGCTTCGTTATGTGGATGATGTGTTTGCTATTTGGCCACATGGCTCAGATACACTCCACTCCTTCCTAACACATTTAAACAACCAACATCCCAGTGTCCAGTTCACCTTAAAAAAAGAGGAAAACAACACCCTCCCCTTCCTAGACACTTTAATCACCCGCCAGCTTGATGGATCTTTGGTTTTCTCTGTTTACAGAAAACCCACCCACACTGGCAGATACATTCACCAGCAATCCCCCCCCCCCTCACAACAATATGGGGTGATAAAAACACTATATAACAGGGCAAAATTAATCTGCTCAGATGACAAGGCCCTGACTATTGAACTAAACCACATCCTCAACACTTTCTTAGCCAATGGTTATAACCCCAAAAAAATCCAAAAAATACTAAAACCTGTAAACCACAACCCCCCTCCCCCCCTCCACAATAAAGATTACACCAAGTCTATCACCATCCCCTACATCCAGGGCACCTCTGAAAAAATAACCAATATCCTCAAAAAATATGACCTTACTTCCTGTTACAGACCATATAAAAAGTTGGCATCCCTTATCCACTCTACCAAAGACCAACCACTTCCCCTAGACCTACCTGGTGTATACCAGGTCCCTTGCAGCTGCAAATTGTCCTACTTTGGCCAAACAGGCAGAACAACAAATATCAGGATTTCAGAACACCAAGACTGCATCCGGTTTCACCAGTACAGCCGCTCTGGGCTAGCAGACCATGCCTTAGATACCCACCATAAAATTCGTTGGAAGAAAACAAAAATAATCCATCGCAGCAAGTTTAAATACGAAAGATTATTCAAAGAATCTTCAGCAGCTCTAAAAAACGTTCCTAACCTCAACAAATTTGGGTGCATGAAACTGCCCCAAATTTGGGAGACTTTCATAATGAGAACTTCAGCCCAACTGCCAAGACTACCAAATTAGCCCACAAGAGGGCACCATTATGACTTTAGGAACAATATTAGTTTCTTGCTTTCTTCCTCATTTGCTTTGTGTTAGCTCCTGAGTGCACATACCATATCTTTATGTTCCCGAAGATGGCAATGTGACATTGCCGAAATATAGAAGTTATTCATTAAAGTTACCTTTAATTAATATACTTTATATGCGTTGTTAATTCCGTAAACTAATTACCAGTTATGTCTAACCAATGTATAAGTCTTACCACTAGAATATTGAAACAATAAAACATCTTTACAATAATGCAACTTCTGTAATTAAATTATATAAAAACAGTGGAAAGTTCCCAATACAAAAATGAATCCGGCAAGACGACACCATATCTCCCAAATTATTTACAGCTGCACTAGAGGAAGTCTTCAGAAGCCTTGATTGGGAAACCAAAGGAATAAACATAAATGGAGAAAGGCTGCATCATCTGAAATTTGCAGATGATATTGTCCTAATAGCAGATAATCTTGAAGATCTTGAAGAAAGGCTAAATGAGCTAAATGAATCCTCCAGAGTAATTGGATTAAAAATAAATAGAGAAAAAACAAAAATAATGATGAATAAATATATTAACCATTGAACTGTCAAAGTTGAAAACCATGAAATAGAACAAGTTACTTCTTATTTATATTTGGGCCAATTGTTATCCTTTCCAAAGAAAAGAGATTGAATGAAGAATTCACCTTGGATGGATGGCTTATGGGAAAATGAGAGACATATTCAGAAGTGATATTCCTATGAGTCTAAAAAGGAAAGCTTTCAACCAGTGCATACTTCCTGTCTTAACATATGGAGGAGAAACATGGACTTTAATAGAAGCCCTAAACAAAAAGCTGAGAACAACACAACATCGCATGGAAAGAAGTATGCTAAAAATAACATTAAGAGATAGGAAGACAAATACCTGGATAAGATCTCAAACAAATGGGTGTGATTTTCTTTCTTGACTACTTGTATAAGAAACTATAACACATTTTAGGAATGTCAGTCACGTGGGCAATATTTATTATCCTACTAGTTTCACCGATTTTTGCTATCGGCATCACATTGTCTTTGTGGTATATCTGAAAAGAGAATCTTGTTGCAGAGTCTTTTAGGATAACCATTTAAGGATAGCTCTCTGGATATTGTAGTTAATTCTTCTTGTAAGTCATCTTGGTCTGTGGTGTACTGTATAGCTCTTTTCTTAAGCATATGGATAATGCTAAGTTTCTGGGATATATGATGTGACGAATTGAAATGGAGGTAACATCCAGTATTCGTAAGTTTTCTATATACAGACAGGTTGATACTGTTATTGGTTTGTTTCTTTATTAGGATGTCTAGGAATGGAAGTTTTTTATCTTTTTCAATTTCTAATGTCAAATTTATGGTATGGTGGAAATTATTGATTTGGATGAGATAATTCATTAGTTCTTCTTTCTTATGATTCCAAATTATAAAGATGTCATCTACATATCTGTACCAAGTTTTAGGTTTTGGGGGTAATTTGAGATAAGATTTTATCTTCTAGGTGTTCCACGAATAAGTCAGCACAAGGAGGAGAGAGGGGGCTACCCATGGCTAATTCGGTAAGTTGTTTGTAGACGGTTTTTTGCCAAGCGAAATGGTTTGAAGTTAAACAATGATTGAACAAGATTCTTTTTTCGGATATATTACCACAAAGACAACGTGATGACATCCAGTACATCAGTACTATAACTATTCCATTTGTCAGCAGCATTTCCAAAAAATTAGCAATCCTTCTAAAACCACACAATATTAGAGTAGCATTCAAGCCGGTCAATACTATTCGGAAATTTGTAAGATCACCGAAAGACCCTCATCCATTCTACAAGTACTCTGGAGTATATAATATACCTTGTTCCTGTGGTATTAATTACATTGGTCAGACCTCTAGAAGCTTCGAAATGAGACAGAAGGAGCACATAGGCTATGTTAGAAACAACAGACAAGATATCTCAGGCCTTTCTCCCCACTTTGCCTCTACCAATCATCTTATTGAGTGGGATAAGAGTCATATGCCCTATATAGAAGAGAACTACCATTCCAGAACCTTCAAGGAGGCTGCTATGGTCGCCCGTTCAACAGGAAACCTAAATAAGAATCAAGGTCTAATCCTACCGGAAATTTGGAAAACTTTAATTAGATCACTAAACATCAAAGAAATTAACTTTCACACCAATTACATTATGTCTCGTAACAAATAAATCATGTTCCCGAGACACGTGTATTGTCTCGCACTGTACTAATTTTGTATGAATTAGAACTGTCAGTTAAAACCTAGTCCGTTACCTTCATATTGCTTACCAATTGTATTATCCCTGAAGATGCCAATGGCAAAAATCGGTGAAACTAGTAGGATAATAAATATTACCCACTTGACTAACATTCCTAAAATGTGTTATAGTTTCTTAGGTGTGATGGATATTGTAAAATACATTAAACAGGCTATGTGGAGATGGGCTGGCCATATTGCCAGATGCAGTGAAGGGAAATGGACTAGAAAACAAGACTGGAGACCAATGGATGGAACAAGACAAATAGGAAGACTGAGAAGAAGGTGGAGGGATGAACTGGAACAAATTGCAGGAGTGAGATGGATGGGAGAGGCAGAAAACTGAGTGATCTGGAAAATCATGGGGGGAGACCTTCGTCCAGCAGTGGACAGAACCAAAAGGTTGAAGTAGAAGAAGACATGTTATTCTATAGTTATGGATATCCCACAGGTTTCACTATATATATATATATATATATACCATGTATTTTCGCGTATAATGCGAACTAGAAATTTTGTTTGAAAACTAGCCCTAAAATGCCATGTCCACATATAATGCAATCTGTTAATCTTGTTCCATAACATTATAAATAATAGAATATGAATTAACGAAAGAAATATGTATTTTAAAACAAAATGTCAGAATCCTTTAAATTCTTCTTCATCTTTTGAATCATCAAACATTTCATTTATAAATTCATCTGTAGGGATTGCGTCGTCAGTGCAGCAGTTGTCGTCATCATCTTCATGCTCTCCATTTTGTTGTGTGTCATCCTCGCTTTCGTATATGACGTGATCTTTGGACCCATCCATTTAATTACTTATTCCACATTTAAGAAATGAGCATTGAATCATTTCAGATGGTATCGAATCCCATGCTTCTTTAACCCAGCTGGTGACCAGGGTGATCTCAGGTTTCTGAAAATTCCCACCCTTTGTCATCTTCACCAAACCAGATGACATCCATTCTCTCCATTTTTCACGTAAGTGATCTTTAAACGGCTTATTCAAGCTGACATCAAGCGGCTGCAAAACGGAAGTTAGACCACCTGGTATGACTTCTAGGTCTGTACGTAGCTCACGTGCTTTCTCTTTGCTTGCTTCTGTTAAATGTGCCCGGAACATATCCCAGACTAGCATGCTTTGTTGAATGTAACAAGCTACCTGGACGTATGTTCCATACTTGATCCAGCCACAATTGTACACCTTCTTCATCCATCCAACCTTTCTGATTGGCGCGCGAACAATTACACCTGGTGGAAATTTCATATGCTTCAGAATTTTCTTCCTTTTAAATATCACTGTTGGCTTTAATTTGCCATCTGCCATGCATGCTAGAACAATGGTAAAATGCATTTTTTCATGTCCCATCGTTTTTATGAAGACACCCTTTTCACCAACTGAGTTTACTGTTCGATTCCCAGGCATATCAAAGTAAATGGGCATCTCATCCATATTGCCAATTTGGGAAAGTTCATATCCGTGACACTTCCGTAATTTTATGATAAATTTATGGAAGGACTGCACTTTTTCTTCAAGCTGCTTTGGTAACTTCTGCACAATTTTTGTTCAGTGTCGTAATGTTAATGCTTTGTGTTCCATAAATCTGTTGCACCACCCAGGCGAAGCAAGAAAAGATGAAATACCTGGTGTGTCCTTGAATTTACCATTCTTGAGTTGTAGAGCTCAAAACGAATTGCATTTCTTGTTACTATAATGCCATCTTGTCGTTGCGTCAAAATCCATTCTTTAGCTCTTCTTCGAGTTCTGGAAAGGATGCTACATCTCCACGACGGGTACGTTTCGTTCTGGGGATTTTTTCAAGACTGTCTTTTTGCTTATGCCAAAGTCTAATATTACTCTCTGCTACACCAAATTCTCTCATAGCAACACTGTTATTATGTTCTTCTGCAAACTGCACGACATGCAATTTAAATCCTGCTTCAAAAGATGAATGCTTGCATTTCTGTTGGCTCATTTTCAGGCTAGGTTTGTTTAACGAATAATTTTTAAAATGAACTGTGGTTAAACTGATATACCTAACTGTGCTCTATCATTAGCACTACTTACATTACTGGCTTTATGCACAGATACGATGTGCGCTTGGTCGCCGAATGCAAGTGGATAAAGTAGATTTGGTTACATAGGCATATATATTGTGTGTGCAAGTCTAATAAGATGTTATATTTTTTAGGATCTGCATATAATGTGAACCCCTAACTTTAAGTAGTATTTTTTACCATAAATTTTTTGCATTATACGCGATAATATATGGTATATTAAAAAATAAATAAAAATAAATCCACTAATAGCTCTACTGTTATTCCAAAGACTTTTCAGGCTCTTTTTTAAATTCAGCATGGCAACAGAAATATAGCCTATGAGTATTCTGATTTCTTTCTTTCCTCCAAGGTGTGAGTTAGTTAGATATGTGGCCCACAAAGTAGTTATTTCAACTTAGGGAATAGACTGAAGTCTGGAGGGCTTGTGTCAGGATAGTATGGGGAGTTGGAAATCAGATGTGATAATGATGTGAGAAATTAGTCATTATTACAGTCTTTTCAACATATAGATATTAACTGCTATTGAAAAACATGCAATTTTTTGTCAGTATTTACTTATGTTAAGCTACCTCCCAATGATGCTGTTAGCCATATAAACAGCAACACATGTAGAGGAAATACATCTAGTATAAATAAATAAACATATATGATAAAACCTGGTATTTTTCATTCAAATTCATCTACCACCTGAGGACATATTCACATAATTCCATGCCTATGGTAGGATTAAAACATTCAACCTCTGTTTGTTAGCCAGTGAGTGAGTTGGCCACTTGACCATCCAGGCTATCAACTGGTTGACTTTGCTGCATAATATTTTAGCAAATTGTATTGTACTATTATTTGTAATTACTGATCATGTTTTGTTTATTTAGATAACACTGTCTATGAAAAATTAGTTATATAAAATTGGAGAATTTGATTTGAATACTTGGATTGATGTATATCCTAGAACCTTAGGTTTTTCATTCCAAAAAGCAGATGAACTGGTCATAAAATACTTGCATTTGATGGAATAGTATACTTTGGTGATATTATGAACTGCCTTATCACAGCATTAATTATTTTAGCAAAACTAAGTTACTTGGCTGTGACAGGCCATTCAGCCAAATATGTTGATGGGCCATGTTGTGAGCCTCATATACACTGCTTGAAAGAAGTCAGCAGACACCATAGTGTGAGGAACAAACTTTCATGGTGCCCACCTTAATAAGATGAAGACTCTCCTTTTGCTGTCGTAACTGTAGAATGTAAATTCTACAGTTAATATGTAGAACGTAAAATGTAACTGTAGCAATCAATGGGAATTTCGGACCATTCTTCCTTTAGGCATGTAATGATGCCCTGGACTATTGTGGGGCAGACATCCCTTGACCTCACCCAATGCTCCAGTTCATCCCACTGATGTTCAATAAGGTTGATATCAAGGGTCTATGGAGGCCAGTCAAGTATGATGACATTCATATCCACAAACTATGCAGTTATTACAGCAGCAACAGCCTTATGACACAGTGCATTGTTTGACTGATAGAGACTGGTCAGTTCTGTAAAAATGTCACAAAGTAGGAAGCAATGCATTGTTCAATGTTCGTGGCATCACAGAGGTCCAAGGCATAACCAGGTAAAACAGAACTGTACTATCACACCTCCACCTCCAAATTTCATAGTTGAGGGTTATGCAGTCTGGTAAGAGACATTCACTGGGCATCTGCCACATAAACACCCATCCATGTACTTGGTAGAGGGTGTAGCATGATTCTTTGCTCCATAACACAGCTTTCCAAACTTCCACATCCCACTGTACTGCTGTTTGCTGTACAGTGGGATGTGGATGATGATAAAACTGAAGATGATGCTGCATGATGGTTCGGGTAATGTGGGACACGCATATTGTGGTCCTACCATGGAAACCCATGTTATGAGCCTCAGTTCTGAATCTTTTTGTGCAGATTCATGCTCAAGTCGATACCTGAAACTATATTCAACATGTTGACTGACAAATGGTGGTTTTTACATATTATCCTTCATAGCACCCTATGGTTACTCATGTAACCATTGTGGGTAGTACTTACAGTTGACTCCAAGCATTTCCATCTCAGTATGGTATCACTGATTGTTAACCTGATATGGCCCTATTTGGTAAGCAGGCAACATATCACAACACCTCTGTCAAACGCCATCACTTCCCCTTCTCGCAGCCACTTCACCCGGACACAGTTGCATGGACTTGGGATCATAATATTCCTCCAATTTATCTGGTTACAAACACGTGACTCGTTACATGGCACGATGCACCTTGCCCATGGGGGATGTCAGCTGACTTCTTTCCAAGCAGTGTGTATACGAGGATGGTCTGAAAAGTTCTCTGCCTAACAATGAAAAAACTAATTTATAATTTCAAAATTATTTTTATTTTTCAACATAATCTCCCTTAAGACTAATACATTTATTCCAGCAATGTTCCAACACCATTATCCTGTCTCTGTAATGGTTCTCAGTAAGATCTGCAAAATACCCTTCTACAGCTGCAATCGCCTCTTGATTCAAAGAAAAATGCTGACCAGCGAGGAAGAGTTTTAGTTTTGGGAAGAGATAGAAATCAGAAGGAGCCAAATCTGGGGAATAGGGTGGATGTTCTAACAATTCATAGTGCAAATCCCTTAATTTTCCCATTGCCAAAACACCTTTGTAGGCAGGTGCATTGTTCTGATAAAAGATTTTTTTCTTCTGCAATCCAGGTCTTTTCTCATGAATTTTTTCGTTTAGTCTTGTTAAAAGATCGGAATAATATTCCCCAGTTATTGTTTTACCCTTTTCAAGAAAATTAATAAACAAAATGCCTTTAACATCCCAAAACACCGATGCCATGACCTTTCCTACTGATGGAGCCGACTTTGTCTTCTTTGGCACTGAATAACCAGCTTCTGTCCACTGTTTTGACTGCTGTTTAGATTCTGATGTATAATGGTGAATATAAGTCTCATCCATAATAATAAATCAATGCACAAAATCAGTTTTATTCTTGTAAAAACGTCTGAAGCACTGTTCAGAGATTTTCATGCAAGTGCGTTTTTGATCTGCTGTGAGCAAGCGCTGCACCCGTTTTGTGCAAGCTTTTTCATTTGCAATACTTCATGCAAAATATATCCTACACGTTCTTTTCAAATGCCTATAGTCTCAACAATTTCACTCACTTTGACTCACTGGTCATCCAATACCATATCGTATATTTGATCAATGATTTCTGGTGTTGTTACACTTTTTGGACATCCTTCACATGGATCATCTTCAAGGCTGGTACGGCCACATTTAAACTCAGCAGCCCATTTCTTAATTGCCAAAAATGAAGAAGAGTGCCCATAAACTTTTATGAACGTCGAATGAATTTCTTTTGGTGTTAAACCTTCTTTTTATCAAGAATTTTATAACTGCACAAGACTCAATTTTATCCATTTCAAGGGATACAGAAAACACTTTTGCTTCAGACAGCTGTATAAAACAAACTACTTGATAGAATGACTTGCAATTTCACATGGATGCTTATGATAGCTGTACCAACTTAGAAAAAAAAAATCATGCTGATAGTTTCGTCATCTATGGCCCAGGCTGAGAACTTTTCAGACCACCCTCATATGCATATATATATATATATATATATATATATATATATACAGGGTGTTCGGGATAAATTTGACATATTTATAATTAATTATATTTTTCCGTAAGTTACATGTATTAACACACACTTCTCTTCATTTAAAAGTTTGGACCCTTCTTCATTCATATACAAGATGTCAGAAAGGATGGATAGCTGGAACCCACCTGAATCATGGAAGAGAATAACTTGTATCATGATGATTCGTGCCCGCCATCAAAATAAGGATATTACGACTGCTGCCCAATGCTCCCTGAATACAGTAAAAACAATCAGGCATGAACTAGAGACTTGCAATGGTGACTACGAGGATGTAGCAAGAAGAAAGATCCCTAGCAGACGATCTGATTGCGTTCGTACAGCAGAATTCCTCGCAAATCTGCAGGAACAGGTGTTGAAGAACCCTGGCATTGGAATTCGGGCTTTGTTCGTGGAGTTGCTAACTGTAGTCAAGCCCTGGATAACAAGGGTAGCCAATGGTAGGCCGTATGTATGGCAGCAGGATTCGGCCCCTTGCCACACCTCTGGGAAAAGTCAAAAATGGTTGTCTGAAAATTTCTACGACTTCACCAGTCCAAATGTTTGGCCTCCAAACTCCCCAGACCTTAACCCCATGGATTATTTTGTATGGGGCGCAGTTGAAAAAGACACCAATCGCACTTCCAGTAATACAAAAGCCCAGTTAATGGATAAAATTAAAACAGTTTTTGCGGCCCTTCCCAGGGAGACTGTAGCATCAGCTTATTCGAGGTTCCGAAGCAGAATTGAAGCTGTGATCGATGCTAATGGTGGTTATTTTGAGTAAATCTTGTTGATAGTATTGTAATTAACTCTGCCTGTAATGTTTTTTTGTCAATTCATTAAATTTAATAGATACAAAGAAGATTTTCTTTTTCCTTACGAAACTGTCAAATTTATCCCGAACACCCTGTATATGAAAAGATAAGTTGAAATTTGAAACATTTTTATGTCATGTTTTTTGTCTTACTGGCTTACCAGCCCAGAACTCGGGGAGGGGGGGGGGGACAGGTGGGCAGAGCCCCCTAGTGTGTGTGTGTGTGTGTGTGTGTGTTAAAGAATTAAATGACTAAAGATCGAGATTAACATAAAAGGTTTTAATCGCACAACTAGTTTCATCTTGCATAGACTTCTTAAAGTGCTAACAAACGTATAAGGAACTGTAGAGAAACCGGATCTGAACAGTATTAAAAAACGCAGCAAAAGCACTATAGAGGCTAAAGCCTAGATGAGTTTAAAAAGAAAAACGTCTATAACTGTATTATTAGGCATATGCATGCATCTACGATCTCGTGCATGCCAATATTGAATGGCAGGACTGTGGCAATCTGATAAGTTGTAGCTTAAATTACTATTAATATCAACAGGGTTTAGGATTATTTCTTTTGACTCCAAAATTTTTCTTTCTGTCTCATCATAACAACGGTGAAGATTGTTAGAATTTTCCCAGAGTACTGGATGTGGGAGGCCCTCCTCGTTCGAATTTGCTGAAAACAGGACATGGCTGGATTAGGCACTAGCTCCAAGTTCTTTTGTAGTTGATGTCTCTTTGGTGTTCTTCGATATGGATTTCGATTGATTTTCCATCTGTCCAAAGTAAGATTTGCCACAATTGCAGAAAATTTGATAAATGCTGGGATATTTCAGACCATTATGATTAGTCTTTGGTCAACTGAGAAGGGAACGTAGCTTAGGCAGTGTTGTGAAGAAGGTCCGAATGTTAAATTTTCTTAAAATTTTTGTTAATTTTGGAGAGAGAGAGCTGATGTAAGGAATAGAAATACTGCCATTAGAAACTATATTAATTTAAGTTTAATTCACTATTTTCAGGAAACCGACCCATGCAGATAGATATCTCCACGCTAATTCTCACCATTACCCTCCGCAGAAATTTGGCATCATATCTACTCTTGAACACTGGGCTCTCTCACTTCTTTCAGATGAACAGGATCTTAGCAACGAACTTAATCATCTTCAAAGCACATTTCAGTTAAACGGCTATTCAAAGAAAATTATTAACAAACTCCTTTTCAATCCCATGCCATAATGAAGATACTACAGTTTCTAAGGGCAGTATTTCTATTCCTTACATCAGCTCTATCTCTCCAAAATTAACAAAAATCTTAAGAAAATTTAACATTCGGACCTTCTTTACAACACTGCCTAAGCTACGTTCCCTTCTCAGTTGACCAAAGACTAATCATAATGGTCTGAAATATCCCGGCATTTATCAAATTTTCTGCAATTGTGGCAGACCTTATTTTGGACAGACGAAAAAATCAATCGAAATCCATATCGAAGAACACCAAAGAGACATCGACTACAAAAGAACTCGAGCCAGTGCCTTATCCAGCCATGTCCTGTTTTCAGCAAATTCAAACGAGGAGGGCCTCCCATATCCAGTACTCTGGGAAAAATCTAACAATCTTCACCATTGTTATGATGAGACAGAAAGAAAAATTTTGGAGTCAAAAGAAATATCCTAAACCCTATTCATATTAATAGTAATTTAAGCTACAACTTATCAGACTGCCACAGCTCTGCCATTCAATATTGGCCTGTGCGAGATCGTTGACACATGCAAGTGCCTAATAATACAGTTATAGATTGTTTTTCTTTTGAAACTCATCTAGGCTTTAGCCTCTATAGTGTTTTGCTGCATTTTTTAATACTGTTCAGATCCAGTTTCTCTACAGTTTCTTATATGTTTATTAGCACCTGAAGAAGTCTATGTAAGATGAAACTAGTTGTGTGATTAAAATCTTTTATATTAATCTCAGTCTTTAGTCATTTAATACTTTTAACATGTTCCCAAACCAAGTAAATTTTCCTATAAACATATATATGTATATGTATGTATGTATGTATGTATTGAAAAACAAACTTAGAAATTAAATAAAATTCCTTTTTATTTGACTTACTGAAAAAAATTTAGTAATGGCATTACATTTTTCAGGAGCTTGTAAATCTTCCTTGTATTTATTTATGTGAATTTTGCCTGAAGTATATGAAATCCAGGAATTGTTTGCAAAGGCATATGGTAAGTATTAAACATATAAGCATAGAAATATGGCTACCACTGGATATATATAATATATATATTTATATAATATTTATTTATTTATGTATATTTTAATATCGTATTCTTTTGTAGTGCAATATTATTGAGCGTGGTTTAAAAAAAAAAAAAAACATGGTATTTCAAAAAACAAGCTACTGCTCGCCAGTTTACTCTGTAATTCAAAAAGAATTAGTAACAATCACAGGCAGAAGGCAGAAAGGAACTGTGGAGAAAATATATTGAAGAACTTTTCAAAGATAATAGAAGAGAAAAGAAAGACTGTCAGCTGTGAGAACAAGTTTGTTTAAATCTGAAATTCAGTGTGCATAGACCATACGAAAAAATGGAAAAATTCCTGGAGAAGATATTATCAGTAAACATCTGAAACAATTAGGAAATGCAGGGAAGAATCTTATAATATGGCATTTTAACCAAATTTCTACATTTAGCTTATTTAGAGACATTAAGAGACAAGCTAAGATCTACTACATTTATCATAGTCCTAAAGAAAGAAAATATTAAAAATTACTCTGAATATTAAGCATTAAATTTTATGAGTCATAAGGTGGGAGTAAAATGTGGCAAGGAATATTTATAATATGCCTTTGATGCTTTTAGTGAGACAGATAAATTGAACAGGAGATGTTGTTAAAGGCTTGGGAATATAGAAGACAGTAGTTACAAAAGTTTAGACAAACTGGTGGGACAACTTGTTAAAAACCAAGTACCAAGTTGTTAGAGATGATAATGCAACAGATCCTGAATTAGATGTGGGAACCATAAAATCAGTGAAAATTCCTTCAATTATCTGGGCTCCATGATGGATAATTTGGCCAATGTAAAACAGAATATCAAGCAGGACAGGAACAGGCAGCTATTAGAACTATGAACGGTATATTTTTGAGTCGTAAGATCTCAAGGCAAATCAAGAATATTCTGTATCGGGTAATTTATCGAGAGTATAATGATCTGTGGATATGAGTGTCGATAGTGTTGCCATCCTATGCACACATCCAGAGAATGAGAAAAGAATAATGGCCATTAAGAATTATGAATAGGTAGATCTCCTGGAAAAAGAAAAATGCAAAGTCCAAGGGCTACATGGAGAGAGACAATTTTGAGAGCTATGGAGAAAGAGGCTTTAAAGGATGCTCATAGAGAATGGAATCTGAGAACAGGCAGCTGCTGACAAATGGAAAAGCCTTCAAAAAGTGAAAAAGCAAGGTTAGACAAGTAAAAGGTGAGTGATTCCAATAGAGAATTTTAATTATGGAATATGAATTGGAAAGAGGAGATATCTTACAAACAAAAAGAGTGAATTTCTGAGTTCACAAGATATTACTTTATGTGATGAAAGTAATACAACATTTTGGTGATAACCACAGAGGATATAATTTAAATGAGGTGTCAATCCTACCATCAGTTTGTTAGAGTGAGAATATTGACTTGAGAAGTACCTAAGATAAGGTTAGGTCAAAAAAGGATATATGCAGAACTGTAAGTGTGGGTGATTTTGGAAATCTCTATAGAAAAACTTACATCAGTATTATGGGATGATGAGCTGTGTGCAAAAGAGATTAATAAAGCATGGGAATTAGTTAAAACATCTGAAGCAGGAGCTGCACGTTTAGTCAGACAGATAAATCAGTATAAGTGAAATAGATGAACAATAAAATTAGGTGGGCATTGTGGAAAAATAAGGTATTATGGGAAAGGTATAAGATAGCAAGCAATGACTAAATTTATGTGAAGTATACAGTGCAGGCTAGAAATGTTGCATAGTATTGAAGAGAAAATGCATATAAGGTGTTCAGTAGGATTGATGTTGATAAGTTAGCCGAGTTGGATGATATATCACTACATATTTTAGGAAGTGTGCCTGTGTTGTGGTCGTTAAATGATTCTTTGCAATATTGTGAGTGCCAAAAGTGGAAAGAAGGAAGGAACAAGAGTGATACCAACATATAAGTTTCAACTTATAGATCAGTCTATATATCTAGAACAATCAATTCAGAAACCAGGGAAAGAATCTTATAATAAAGCATTTTTAACCAACTTTATGCCCTAGATAACTTACCAAGAGACTCTATATGAGTCTCTTGGTAAGTTACCTAGGGGCTTATTTTTTACTTTGATAATACAATGTATTATCAAATAAATAAAAAATAAAAATACCAATAAAAAATAATAAAAAATACAGTCATAATTTTTTACTTTGAGTAGGTATTGACAATTGGTGCATGAGAAGTTAGTGTACAAGTTCATGGTACATGGCATGCAACTTGTGCACCAACTTCCCATTTTATTTATTCGAATGGGATTCCCCGTCCCGGTGTCCTACAGGCATTCCATAAGACACCAACAACTTCCCATGAGACTTAGATTAAACAGTCCTGTTAAGAACTACTGTTCTTACTCTTTCTATAACACATGGGCTGATATCTCATCTGACCCCATGGCTGTATTCACATTGAAATTTCTTAATATCCTAAACACTTCAAATTCATCTAGCTCTGTTCTTGTCTCAGTCCCTTTTACAGTGCATTAGTTCCACCTGGATGACAGACACACACACACTGGCAGCGTGATCACACAGTAATTCAACTATTTCTTCTGCTTCTGTCACATCCTAATTATCAGCATTCATTGAAGTTGTCCTTCTACAATCATTTTTCCTTTCTTAGCTCATATTGAAAGAACTATTTGAGATTTCTTTTGGCCTTCTCAACTAATTTCCTCTCATAATCTGATTTTGCCTTCCTCATCTTGCAAGAAGGTCACCCTTCTTGCCTGTGCTTTGTATTGCTCACGTGCCTTCTGATACCTTTCTTCTTATATAGCCTCCATAACATTTTCTTCTTTTGCATTCCCTTAATGATGTTACTCATCCAATTAACTCTCACATGATTTGCAGTAAACTGCAAACTGTAGGTTTGCAGTCTACAACTGCCTTCCTTAAATACCCTTTGATCATTTCTAGTGCATTACTAATATGCAAGTGGATTCAGTTTCTTATCATCATCATCATCAAATTCCTGCCATGTACCCTCAAGGGGTGTACAGGATATGACAGTACTACATGAAAAAATTACACCATTACTAACTTCCTATCTACAATTTTCCTCCAAATCAGTCTGTTACTTGTCAAGATTCCAACATTATCAGATCTTATATTTCTATCGTCAAAGGCACTTTGTACCGTATCAATCCACCTATATCTTGGTCTTCCTCTGGGTCGTTTTCCTGCCAACCTGGCAGAGAACACTTGTTTTGCTAATCTTTCCTCTCCCATTCTGTTTAAGTGACCATACCACCTGAGATTAGCTCTGCTAATGCATTCCTGGATGCTGACAATGTCAAGTTCTTTCCTAATATCCTCATTTTTAATATGATATTGCCATTGATGCCATCTGTTCACGCCTCTAAATTTTTTCTCAGGACTCTCATATCTGCGGTCTCTAGTCTTTGGTCAAGTGTTTTACTTCTGACCCAGCTCTCAGATCCATAAGTTAAAATTGGTTTGAACACAGTCTTGTATACAGCTAATTTAGTGTTCCGACTAATTTCTTTCTTATTCCATATGAATTTATTCAATTGACTTCCCACGATACCAGCTTTGCTGATTCTGTTGTCTATTTCTATATTTAGTTTACCATCTTCAGTAAAAATTGTGCCTAAGTAGCTGAAATGTTTTACTTGTTCCACAGGTTCTCCATTCACAACACAGTTGACATTTTCAATGATTCTGCCTATTTTCATTGTCTTTGTCTTTTTATTGCTGACCTTCATACCATATCTATTACAACAGCTATTCAATTTAGTCAGAGAATCTTGCAGACTTGTAGCGGATTTATTTAGAAGTATGACATCATCCGCATAAAGCAAAGAGCTGACATTAACATCTCTAATTTTGATATCAGGTTTAATACCACATTCCTTCATAATGTGATCCATATAGATAATGAATAACAGAGGGGATAATGTACATCCTTGTCTCACACCAGATTTAACATTAAACCATCTTCCTGTACTTCCTTCAATTCTAACTGCTGACTCACAACTCAAATAAAGACTAAGTATTGCTTGATATAATGCCCCATTGACACCATATAACTGCTTCTCTCTTGAATAGCTTCTCTCTTGGCACCTTGTCATATGCCTTTTCCAAATCGACAAAACTTAAATACAGATCTTTGTTATTCCCATGCTTTCTCGACTATTTGTCGTAAAGTGAAGATCTGATCCTGACAGCCTCTATTTGGCCTGAATCCAGCTTGTTCTTCACCAAGCTTTTCTTCCACAATTCTTCTCAACCGTTTCTCAAGTATACTTGCATAGATCTTGCCAGGAACACTCAGTAGGGAAATACCTCTGTAATTCTCACATTCAGTTTTATTTCCCTTTTTATATATGGGTACTATGAGAGCTCTACTCCAATCATCGGGAATTCGTCCCTCTGTCCAGGCTTTCTGAACTATGCAGTGCAGCCACTGCATAGTTCAGAAAGCTGAAGTATACCACCATACTTCAGCATTTCTGGTCGAATATCATCTACTCCTGCTGCCTTTCCACATTTCAAGCCTTTGATGGCTTTTTCTACTTCAAGTATGGATATGTATTCCTGACTGCATGCCTGGTCAGTGTTTTTTATCACTGTGCTGTCATCACTGCTTGTTTCATTTAGCAGTTTTTCAAAGTAATTACTCCATACTTCAAGGATATCTTTTTCTCCTGTTTTCATTTCACCTTTATCATCTCTAATTCCTTTTACAGCACACTTTCCTCCATTCCTAAGCTTCTTCAACAACCTCCAGAATATTTTGCCGCCACCTTGATATTTATTTGCTATATTCTTGCCAAAGTCCTCCCATGACTTTTGTTTAGCTAGTTTTACACACTGTTTAACTTTCTTACATTTGTCTCTGTATTCTGTAAGAGTAAAAGCTGACTTATTTGCCAGGAACTTTTGATATGCTTTCTTCTTTTCCTTCACTGCCTCTTTAACTTCCTGTGTCCACCAGGGAGTTCTGATTTTTTTATCCTTGCACACAACCTCAGCACATGCCTCTCTGGCAGAATCAATCAATGTTTCCTTCAGAGTTTGCCAATGAATCTCCAAGGTTTGATTCCTGTTCTCAAACTCTTTCATTTCCTTTTCAATAATATTTCTGTATTTTAGTCTACAGTTCACATCTGAGAGCTGCTCAACTTTTATTCGCTTTAAAACTTTCTTACATGTTATTCTTTTCAATATGAAATTCAATTTTATCCTGCTCAAGACTAAATAGTGATCACTTCCAATTTCAAATCCTCTGTACACTCTGTTATCGTGCACCAGGGAGAAAACATCACTATCAACAATAACATAATCAATGAGACTTTTCTTATTCCTAGCCTCTTCTCTCCATGTGAATTTGTGCACATTTTTATGTTGGAACATGGTGTTAGTAATAACCAGTCCATGTCCTGAGCAGAAATCCAACAGATATTTGCCATTATTATTAGCTTTGCTCTTTTCTCCAAATTTTCCCAAAATATTTTTGTATGTCTCACAATCATTTCCTACTCTACTATTTAGATCCCCAACAAGGACCAACTTTTCCTTTTTCATTGTGTCAGTTGCTTTTTCTAAAGCCTCAAAAAATTCCTCCACTTCTGCCTTAGTAGAACCTTCTGTGGGACCATAGGCACAAATAAGTCTCATTGTCCAGTTCCCCATTCTCATATTTGCCCACATTGCTCTACTTGAGACTGACTGCCATTCAAGAAGATTAGCCTCGTATTTTGTGTTGAATACTATGGCTACTCCTTCTTTTCCTTGATTGTCATTGCCTGAATATAACATTTTGTATTTATTGCTCAGAAAGATCTCATCAGTTTTGGTCTTTTTTGTTTCAGTCACCCCTATTATGTCGATCTGGTACTTATCTAATTCCTCAGCTAGCTCCATTTCTTTGCCATTCAGGCTTCTTACGTTGATAGTACCGATCTTTAACTCTGGTGATGTTGAGTTGGGGTTTGTTTTCAGATTTGTTCCAGTAGCTGACTTTTCGCTGTTCGCCCTGGTTCCCTGGCGAAAACAACGGGGGCCTTGTTTAACCGGGCGACGCCCCAGCCGGCATGAAATTTTGTCATGTTGTACCATCATTTTTTATTTTGGTTTAACCAATAAGAATACAATTTGGTCGGCTAAATCCCAAATTGCCAGCCCATCCTCGTTCGTTCAGTATCAAAGTAGATACCCAACAGGGTGCACCACGAGAAGGTGAGGATTGGACATTAGGTCAGAAGCCCTGGTCGGTTCTCCGCATTCCTTTAAAGGCTATGTGGAGGTCTCCTCTCAGTTATACAGCTTTGACCCCTAAGCACCCCCTTCAGTTTCTTAACTCCTTTTAAATTTTACATGCTCAGCCACTTCCCAGGTTAAGACTTCATGAACACTCACCCCAACGACAGGCAAAGTGGTTACTTCAGTTATGGATAAATTCTCTGATGCTGTTGCCAGATCCAGTGCCTCCATCACATGCCGTTTCAGGTAATTATCTCTCAATAACTATATAATTCTAGTTCCTTCCCTTCCTCTGCCCTTTCCTCCTTCTGGTCTATGTCTTCATAGTTGAAGTTCATCATAATGATGACTTGTCCTGTGCTCATTGAGCTAATTTGTTGAAGCACGTCATCCATATCTCCTTTTGCACCTATTGGCCTATACCAACAACCAGCTATATATTTTGTGCTGTTAGCTGTTATTATCTCACACCAAATAGCTTTGAATGTACTACCTCCCTCAACTTCTGTACCTTCCCACTGAACCTCAACTTTTGCTGGTGGTTATTCTTCTACCATTATTAGAACCCCCCCCCCTCTCAATCCCTCAGTCCTGTTGCTCTATCCTCCTTGAAAATACTCTTGGTTCCACAGGTCCTCTTGAATCTTATTTTTTAATGAGTGTGTCATTCAGGTTTCAGAATTTGAGGCCTAAGCATTAATTTTACATTATTCTGTATTAAGAATTATATTATAAACATAGTAATAGACTTTCCAAAACATATACCATATGATTTGTTAAATTAAAGGGGCAGTACAAAAATAATGCCTCCTTTTTTTTTCTTTCGATTTAAGCCTGGCAGGAAGCCTTGAACATCGTAATGATTGGTCACATGAGGGCAGCACTCAAATAGTTTAAAATAGCAGTTGTTATAGATGCACATTCAAAGCAGAGGGAGAAAGTGACAGAAGGATTAGCAGTTGATTTTCTTACTGCAGTTCCTTCTCCATTATGACACCCAAACACATCAGTTTGTACAGAAGGGATGCAATTATAACATTTGGCTGTACTGATCTACTTCATTCTGTACATAGCAAATATCTGCATCCTCTGATGACCACCTGTTTAGCACTCTGAAAGGCGGTGCATTCTGAGGATGCTATTTTGCAGATAAAAAGTAGCTGAAAGAAGCATTTGTGAATAGCTCTGATATTGGAGTAGATTTTTATGGAGTCAGCATACAGTGTCTCATCGCTCAATAATAACAAAAGAAGCATATAAAGAATAATGGAGACTGTTTATAAATGATAAAATTCTTGCTAAAGATTTGATTAATCATATTTAAAGCTATTGTTAAAATAACTTATTTTCTGAGAGAAAAAATGGGTATTACTTTTGTAATGTCCCTTAAAAAGAATTATTTTTTGGAAAAAACAACTTTCAGTTGATATGTAGTGATTGTATGAAACATTTATACAGTGTAAAAAACATTTACAGGCTAAATGCAATCTGCGACACCCGCCAGGAAATGAAATTTATAGAAAAGGTCCCATTTCATTCTTTGAAATTGATGGTAGGAAAAATAAGGTAATTTTATTATGAAGTTTTAAAATATTACTTGTTTGTTTATTTATCCTTATTTATCACATGATGAATATATGAACAGAACATAAGCACAGAACTAGGGAGTGTATGTGCAATCATTACAAAATATTTGCTATATATGGATACATCACATGCATTGCTTGAGCAAAGCTGCAATAGAGTCAGCTATGCAGCTCTGCTCTAGCAGTGCATTGACATGTAACAAGCTTTAGTGGTTGGAATACTGGAGAATGCTGATGGCATCATTTGGGAATGCACCAGGTACATTATTGAGGTAACCTTAGTAATTCAGGTCATAATTGAATATAAGGTTCATCACTTGTGGAACTCCCTCCTCTCATCTATTATTCACAGCTGTGTATTCTTTGGCATTACAATAGTGCCAAGTGGGAGGATCACTGAGACTTTTACTTTCATCTTTTAGTCTGACTTTTTGATAATATGACTACTATTTCTGTTCTCCAGGATCATGTCACCACTTGTTGTGGCCATGTGATCAAAATATATATACGTGTTTGAATGAGGATCTTCTTTCTCCACTCTGTTCAGAATTCCTGTCCAGTATTCAAGTAGTCCAAAAAAAAAAAAAAATGGCATATTATAAGTGACTTGAAGCAAAAATTCCAGCATCATACACAATCTATACCAAAGCCTCAGTACTTCCAAAATAATCATTAATATTGTGAATCTGACTTTAAAAGGTCTAAATGTAGAAAACTTGTTACCTGTGCCAGTAGCAGCTGTTCTTTATAAAAGTTATTGGGCACAATTTCTGTATATCTGTGTTCCTCAGCCACCCCCAAAATGGGTGCATTGCAATATCACCTAAAGATAAGCTGATCTCCTGACATGATTTTTCTCATCCAACTTCAGAATAGATAACTTCCTTCTTTATTTGGAACATTGCATTGCATGCCTTCTGTTCTCTTCTGAAGATATCTTAAGCAACCTGGACACTAAAAAGACTTCTGGTCCTGATGGTATTCCACCAGTTGTGCTCAAGAGATGTTAAGTCAAGAGTTGTGCTCTTGACTTAACATCTGTTCTTTATCATTTCTACACTCTGTTATACTCGGGTGTCATCCATCATAAAGATGGAGGCAATCATATACTGATTTCACAGGAAGGTGATGTTTCAAATCATCAAACTGTCAGCATATTGCTCACATTTCAGTGTTGTCTAAAATAAATGAGGTCATCAGTGGTCAACTTATCCAACATCTGATGAACTGTCATCTAATCATTTGACAGATCTCCAGGATTCTGTCTAATGATTCTGAACACCTGCCATGAAAAGGTTTGCAGAAATTTGCTTTTGCACTCCACATTTCCAAGACATTTCATAGGGTGTTAGCATGAAGGGCTTCTCAGAGCAAATTGCTATCTTTTGGTCTGCATTCTCATGAGGATGTTCTCCTTTTCAGGTTTCCCTATAAATGCAGCTGTTCTACATGACATATTCACAAATAACATTCTCTCATCTCGAACCCTATCCATAATTTTGCTGATAATGGCATTTCTATTCCTTATACCGATATAACAAATCCTGTGATGCTCAAACTTCATATTATATACTAATGGTTCCTCAGACACTGATCTCCACACCATTGTTTGGTTTGGTGCTAACAACCTAGTCATCTTTCATGTTGGGAAAACACAGTTTTTGTCTTTTTTTTTCTAACAAAAAAGCATTAGTTCTTTTTCTTCCCCTTACCTTTGATAATGCTCAGCTAACCACCATGACCAGATATTGCTTCTCAGACTGACACTTACCCCTAATCCATCCTGGCCTGCATTAGCCTGATTCAGAAATTCCTGTTATTAATCTTGTAATTAGTACTGCTACTTTATAGTAATGTAGTAATTCACAGCTTAAGAGTCCTGTTTATATTTTGCCTGAAGTCTTGCTCATTGTACTTAGCTTGGTCATGTTTCAGTGGAAATGGGAATATATACTGAATGACTTGAGGTGGGGGATTTAACTGTCTTGTCGACATTTCATTACTGTTGCAAAGTTGTTAAAATCTAAGTGTCCAATATTTGTTATGATCTTCCATATCTTAGTCTGTAGAGTTAATTAAATAAGCCTGATATTAGCATTACTTCAGTTTGGTACTCCAGGCATTCTGAGAACATGCATAGCTTCACATGCATCTTTAAATGTTCTTTCAACTCACATTTTTATTGGATGTAAGGAGTGTGTACTTTTCCAATCAGTCTTGTGCAATGCCCCCAGAGTAATAATACTAATCTCAGGCTCATCTCTCTACAAACTGTGATATTGAAGATCATAGCAAGCTTGGACACTTTTCAAATAGTCACAAGAGAGAGAGAACAGGGGGTTTTTACCTCCAGCAATTCTGTACATATTCCTATTTTCCCATTTCCATCCTAATGGGACTCTAGGCTAAGTACAATTAAGAGGATTTCAGGCAAAGAATAAACAGAACTCTAAGCTGTGATTTACTACATTGGTATAAAGTGGCATTACTAATTACCAGGATAGATAATAGAATAGCAATGAAATAATTTCTGAGTTGAGCCGATGTGATTAATTATAAATTTAATTTATTGCTGTTGGATGTTTTTCCACTTGGTTATACTATAAATTAAAGATACAAAGAAATTATATACTTGGTTTAATCCTTTATCCAAGTGTAAGCAAACAAGTTTGTGCCTGAACTATTTTCAAGACTGGGACAATGTGTATAAAGAAGCTAATGACTTCACATCACTTGCCTTAGTATTCCCTAATGCAAATCCCATAAAACCTTCCACTGATGAGACCTCAATAAAGGTTGAAACCAGTTGGGATAGTGACCCTTCCCATAATGCATAGCATTATACATGTCTGCAAGGAGATGTGCTTTGCATTATGGGATACTAAGGCAAGTGATGTAAAGTCATTAGCTTTTTTATACGAGTTGCCCCAGTCCTGAAAATAGTCAGGCGCTTGTTTGCTTACACTTGGATAAAGGATTAAACCAAGTACAGGAATACCTTGTATAGCATAGTTTTGAACAACACTGGTTTTGGTCTGACATGGTTTTTATTATTACACTTATCGTTTTTACACTAACATTGTCAACACTGACCAGCAACTCCCAGGCGCCACAAGTGACAGTCGAGAGCCACGTTTCTGCAGTAGTTTTTCGATTGGCTCTCACATAGACATGTTCTTTCCCTGCGGCATTTTATTATTTATGTTAATATTAATATTTAATATTTTTTTATTATTTAAGTATGAGTGAAAAGAGACAAAACAAAGAAGACAGTGTTGGAGTAACAAAAAAAGCAAGTGGTTGACATTAGAGAAGAAACTTGAAATTATAAAATATCACAAGAATGACGCTTCGTTTGCTAAAATAGCACGTGAGAATTCAATGAATGAGTCATCTGTACGAACAATTATTCAGAGCAAAGAAAAGATTAAACAACATGGAATGAGCACTGCTTCTTATATGTCAAAAGTGATCACGAGAAATCGATCTTCTACAATGGAAAATATGGAACGCCTTCTAATGATCTGGATTGAAGATTGTCACAGAAAAAGATTCCTTTGAGTCAGATGATAATCCAGTCAAAAGCAACAAGTCTATATGACAAAATAAAAGAAAATGAAAGAGGTACAACCAGTGAAACTTTTATAGCAAGTCACAGGTGGTTCTACAATTTCAAAAAGCATATGGGACTCCATAATGTAAGAATCCATGGTGAAAGCACATGTGCTGACACTAAAACTGCAGAATTATTTCCCAATGAATTGAAGGAGCTTATTGAGAAGGAAAACTACACAGATGATCAAATTTTTAACGCTGATGAAACTGGCTTGTTCTGGAAAAGAATGCCATCGTGCACGTTTCTAGCAGAGAAGGAAAAAACACAGCTGGGTATAAAGTGTCAAAAGAGTGATTGACACTTTTACTAGGAGGTAATGCATTAGGTGATTTAAAATTGAAGCCACTGTTTAGTACAGAGTAGAAAACCCAAGAGCTCTTAAGGGCTTTACAAAGAACAATTTACCTGTTCATTGGCGTTCGAATAAAAAAGTGTGGGTGACTCGTTCAATTTTTGAAGACTGGTTTAAAACTTGTTTTTGCCCTGAAGTTAAAAACTATTGTAAAAAGAATGATATTCCTTTCAAAATTTTGCTTTTATTAGACAATGCGCCAGGCCATCCAACTCTATTGACTGACTTAGATGAAAATGTCAAGATTTATTTTTTCCCTCCAAACACAACATCAATTCTGCAGCCGATGGATCAAGGCATTATCTCCACTTTCAAGGCTTACTGTTTAAGATGAATTTTTGCTCAAGATATCAAAGCTGCAGCAGAAGAAGATTCTTGGACTTTGAGTGAATTTTGGAAGAAATTTAACATAAAAGATGCCATTCAAAATATTTATGAATCTTGGCAAGAGGTGACTCAAAGCAACATGAGAGCCGAATGGCATAATATCTTGCTGCATTGTTCAAAGGACTTTGTTGCCTTTGCAACGCAGAAAGAGGAAATCTCAACAGAAATTGTGCAGATGGGCAAAGATCTTTCTTTTACAAGTTTAGATTGTAGCAATGTGAACGAATGTATTGATTCTCATTCAAATGATCTGGATGATGAAACCCTTTTGGAGTTGGAACAACAATGAGCCTATGAAGCAGAAGAAGACGAAGATGACCCCACTGATGTCATGGTTGAAGAATTTTCCTTTGCTGACCGTTCAACTTTTGTGAGAAAAATCGACAAAGCTTCGGACGTTCTCATAAATGCCGACCCGAATTTGGAAAGAAGCATCAAAGTGAGACAAAGTCTCAATAATGCCATCAAATGCTACAGAGATCTAGTACTTGAAGAGCCAAAGAAGACAAGGATGGTTCAACGAACACTAAAAGACTACTTTAGTAAAAAGTAAATTACTCTATGCTAAAATTGAAGCAATATATGTTTTGTTTTCTACAACTTTTATATCAGTTTAAAAGGATTTTATTTGTTATTTAGTTAATAAAAATAACAATTTTTTTTTCATTTTTAAACATTTTTATTATCTTAAATTTTTGTAATAAACAAATTAAATTGAAAACCTTTATAAATAGACCTCAAACAATGCGGTTTTGCATAGCGCGGACACTTCTTGGAACCAATTAACCATGCTATACAAGGTATTTCTGTATATAATTTCTTGGTATCTTTAATTTAATTTATTGCTGGTTTTGTCAGGCAAGTGTAGTTCATTAGTACTGATATAGTGTAGCTTAAAGTAGGTCATTGTTAATTGCTTTTAATATAGTATGTGTTTGTGTGTACTAAAGAAGACCTTCATGCCAAGCTTGAAACATAGCAGGTAATTTTCATTTTGTTAAAGTTATTAACATAATTAAATATCTCAAAATGGTAATTGATTCCTTAAATCTAATATAATGAGTGCTGCAAACCATTCACTGCACTGAAAAAAAGGATTTTCATCATCTGTGGAATGAGTACCCGAAAGCAAGGCACCTACTACTTTATGAGATGGGGGGAAACATATATCTAAGCTCATGAACTGTCTGGCATTCCAAAAAAAATATGCCGAGACAGCAACGGAATCCCCATTTGCATCAATTGTTAGCAACTGCCTGGAATTAAATAAAAAATTTGTCTGATGCAGATATTTGGGATGTTCTAGAAAGAATTACTAACAATACAGCCTTGTATTGTGTATCAAGGCCAAAGTATGTCTTATTACCAAATTTAACATGTTAAAACAACAACAAAAAAAAAAAGACAAAAAAAAAGACTTCATCAGTCTGTCAGACCACCATAAACTTAGTAATGGAGAACTAGGCTCAGATTTTGTACTTACATCTCAACCAGTTAGAAAATCTTGACAAAGTGGATATGATATACCATATCTCAAAAGGTTTAAATCCATGCCTCTTAATGTTGTAGACAAAATTAAAGATGCCAAGAAATTATATTCTTGATTTAATCCTTTATCAAAGTGTTAGAAAACAAACAAAGTTTGCACATGAAGTATCTTCACAACTGGGCTACTTGTATATAAAGGCTAATGACATCACATCAATTGCTTTAGTATCCCATAATGCAAAGCACACACCTGAAAGTATGTGTATTTTGCATTATGGGATACTAAGGCAATTGATGTGAAGTCACATATAGAGGCTAATGACATTCACATCAATTGCCTTAGTGTGTGTGTGTGTGTGTGTGTGTAGAAAGTTTTTTACCTTGGGTATATACTATGTTAAAGATACCAAGCAATTTTATCAGCTAGGTTTAATCCTTTTTCCCAAGTAAGCAAACAGATAAGTAAGTCAAGTTTGCACCTGCACATAGTGCAAGTCTGAGGCAACTCGTGGTAAAGGTGGAGTAAGCTCCAATCACTTTCCTTAGTATTTTCCCCTAATGCAAAGCACATCCCTTTGCAGAGATGTATGATGCTATGCATTAAAGGCAAGGGCCACTACCCAGACCGGTTCCGACCTTTATTGAGGTCTCGTCAGTGGGAGCCAGACCTAAAAATGCCAAGGTTGAAGTAATGCAGAGCCTATAAATTTTACCTAAACAAGTTGCCACAAGGTGCTTTGACCTTATTAAATAAAAATCTCAGGATGAGAATAAGATGTAGAAAGTTTTTAAAGTTAGTATGGGAATCCTATGGGCTTGTTCTTGTCTATGTTGATGTGTGGAAAAGTGACTGATGATTTTTTTGAGTTGTTTTAAGATTGTATCCATTTATTATGGCTGTATTTTTGATTATTTCTAATTCTTGGTTTAGAGATTCTTCAGAGGAGCAGAATCTATGTGCTCTGGTTACTAATGATTTAATGATGCCAAATTTTTGAGATGGATGATGAGCAGAAGAATTATGAATGTAGTGACTTGAAAATGTCGGCTTGTGATAGACAGAAGTGGAGATGGAACCATCGTCTTTTCTCTGGATGTGTAAATCCAGAAAGGAGATACCCTGTGGAGATTCTTTTCCTAGCGTAAATTTGATGTGAGGGTGAAGAAGGTTTATTTTATCTTATCTAGAAACAGGTGTAATTCTTGTTCGGAATGACCCCAGACAGCAAAGACATCATCGTCATATCATAGCCAAATTTTTGGTTTGGGTTTAAACGTGAAAATTTTTTCTTTCGGGGTGTGGTTCCATATGCTGAATAAATTTTCTGAATTTTACAGAGATTTAAAGGTGGTTTTGTTGTTATATTCCCATAAATGAAATCAACCTTTTAGGTGAAACTGGATGCATTGTGTCTGATGTTATAAAAGAAGAATACAAATGCCATATTTAATTCACCATGAGAAAGCTGTTTAGTCGTGAATTCTCCACAGGTTTCATTGTATAATAAACTAAAGCAATTGATGTGAAGTCATTAGCCTCTATATACAAGTAGCCCAGCCATGAAGATACTTTGTGTGCAACCTTTGTTTTCTCGCACTTGGTTAAAGGATTAAACCAAGAATATAATTTCTTGGCATCTTTAATTTATAGTATAACCAAGTGAAGAAACTTTCAAAATTAGACTAGAATCATGTGGTTTAATAAGAAACATTGGAACTCTTCCCAAGAACCTGACCAATTGAATGAGCAAGGAATTGCTCATTATGAAAGCAAGAAAGGTAACACTGTAGAGTTGTTCAACAGAAAAGATTACATTCATAAAATGAACTTATTAGTTTCTGATACCAGTATCTACATAGCAATCAGCTACAATTTCAAGAAAAAAAGGCATCAAATGCAAAACTGTAGTTACTGAAAGATTAACTTGATAGCTTTCTGAGGCAGTGAAAAAATTACATTTATATTTATATTACATTTTTCTAGGCTGCCTCCGCACCTCCAAAGAATCTACAGGCTCCCCGAAATCCATAAAATTAATATACCATTGAGACCAGTAGTGCAAAGTATTGATAGTCCATATTACCAAGCCAAATAATTAGCAGCAGCACTCAAGCAGTTGATAATGCTCCCCCCCCCCCTTGTACATTAAAAATGATGAATAATTTATCATGGAAATTAAAGACTATGAATTTATTAATTTGTATTTATTATTAATTAACTATGGGGTGTGGTTCCATATGCTGAATAAATGTTTGAATTTTACAGAGATTTAAAGGTGATTTTGTTGTTATGTTTCCATAAATGAAATCAACCTTTTAGGTGAAACTGGATGCATAGTGTCTAATGTTAGAAAAGAAGAATACAAATGCCTTATTTAATTCACCATGGGAAAGCTGCTCTTTCAGATCAAGTTCATAAGCCAAGTAAAATAACCTAAGCAGACTACATGGACAAAGAAGGCCATAATGCTAGGTGGAAATTGTTCATTAATAGGAGAATTGTGTCATTGATGGTGACATTTTTAAAGTGGACTGATATTTCAAAGCTGACTAAGATAATCAAGATCTCTTAGTCAGCTTTGATATCTCTGACCTAATCTCCCACCCCCCTTATTTATTTATTATTTATTAATTTTTTTCCTTTTTGTAAACATGTTGCTCTCCAGCTTAATTAATTTTGTAACCTAATGGATAATAATAATAATAATAATAGGACTCTAGCTTTGATGTAGTAAGTTTTTTTTTTTCCACCAGAGGTCAGGCCAACTGTTACAACTGACCAGTTGTAACAGCTGGTCAGTAACTTTAGCATGCCATGTAGATTGTAGTGCAGCTTGTTTCTTTGTGTGTGTGTGTATATATATATATATATATATATATATATATATATGTGTGTGTGTGTGTATACTCCAGATGATGGCCTTAATGTGAAAGTCGAAACGTAGAGTGTTTATTTTGGTTTATGTTAAACTAAAGTTTTACCCTAACACGGTAGTTGTTTCCATAATTTGCATAATGTATTCTGACCTAATCTATATGAATTTGTTCTCTGATGATATTATGAATAGAATATAGCTTTGATGTAGTTTTTTCCCTCACTAGAAGTCAGGGCAGTAGAATAACAGTTGATCAAATCATTGTCTCTTCTTTGGCATACTGTTTGAAATGTAATATAGTTTGTCTCTGTATGTGTATGTATATATATATAAGTCCGCACGGTTAGCCTAGTGGCTATGCACTTCGCAACCATATGCCTGGGGAAGGAGTATCCTAGGTTCGATTCCCGTTGGTGACGTGAGGAGCTGAAGGATCTTCCTCAGCCATAGCCAAGTTAGCCAGTCTTGGGCGTGGACAGCAGGGTTTTTTCCCCAGTTTATTCTGGGGTTTTTCATCCCGCAAAGCAGGCAAACTGGCCTTGAGAACTCAACACTACAGGCCATAGGATACACCGGGGCATAAGGCTGACCACCTTATTCTGTAAACGGAGTGAGGTCCGATGATCAATGGACCCTCGACACCGCAAGGTAAAAGAGGGTATAAGGAAGATGAGATGAGATATATATATATATGTTGTTACTTGAGTTGACTCGGGATGTATACATTTAGAATTAATAATTATACTGACTAGAACCTGAGGAGTATAATAAAAAACTTTAATGAATCACAACTAGTTTCATACATATATATATATATATATATATATGTATGTATATATGTGTGTGTATGTGTATACTTCAGATGATGACCTCAATATGAAGGTCAAAACATTGGGAAATTAAAGTAATTATCTCTAACATGGTTGTAGTCTCCATAATTTGTCTGAAATGAACATTAACATTTAGAGATAAGGAAGTTATTATTTCTCTTTATAAGGCTTTGATATGCCCACATCTGGATTATTGTGCTCAAGTCTGGTCCCCAGGGTTTCTTAGAGACGAGGAAGTGGTGGAGAGGATTCAGAGACAAGTGACCAAGATGGTGAGTCACCTGTGGAATGTTCTTTATGAGGATAGATTGAGGATGTCTGGATTGCAGAAGTTGGTTGATAGGAGAAAAAAGAGGGGATATGATAGAAACATTTCAGTTGCATATAGGATTGATGCAAAGGAAATGTTTCAGCACTTGACTAGAGGGACCAGAACAAGGAATCATACCTGGAAGTTGAATAAAGGTGTGGTTAGTAGGGGTGTGAGGACTAGATTTTTTTGCTTGGAGAGTTGTGAATGAATGGAAGAGTCAGGTGTGAGTGCTTTGTCTTTTAATGGATTCAAGGAAAGGTATAGTAGATTTTGTAGAAAGATTGGGTCTCCTGCAATGAGTCCATGGAGGTGCCTGTATAATAATAATAATAATAATAATAATATGTCAAGAAGAAAGCTGTTCAAAATATTACACTTATACGATCTTTAAAAGCATCTGGCATAACTATAAATCACTAATAAGCAAATCAAAGAACAGGAATACAAGGTACATACAACAATTGATTTGCAATTAAAAACAGTTGCCACATGCTAGAAATTAATATCAAAAATAAACAATATTAAAACTATTTTTAATGATTACATAAGATGACAATTTCCCAAAGTTTTGAATGCTGAATCACTGTGTAACATTAAAGGAAAGAATTTTGGGAGGGAGAGAGAGAAATAATCATTCCAATTTAGGGAAAAGGGTGTCACAATTTTCTTTGAAAAGGCATTCATATTTAAAATTGCTTTTGTTGAGAAGAGACAAGCTTCATCCTATAGGATATTGTGTTTATGTGTGTTAGTACTATACAGACTAGACTTTTGAGGTTTCACGCATTCAATGTAGTATTAATATTTGTTAATTCTTTTTTCCACAGAATGGCCTGTCTGTTCAAAGCATGTCAAATTACATTCACAAAGAATCTAGTAAACACCAGCTAAAGATAGAAGCAACTATATATCTTTTGTAACAGATAAGAAATTTTGTTAATAAGCAAATATGTAAAATTAAGGTGAAACTTCTTCAAAATTCTACCAGTAGGTTCAGAGATACCAGAAATATAAGGGATTGGAACCCTGTGGTCTGTCAATGAATCTTTAGTTATTAGAATGTAGGAGTCAATTATCTGTTGGATTAGATGATGGTTATAACTATTTAATTCTATTAAAATTTTGTTAGGAATGCACTTTATTAATTAATGACTTGATAACACCAGTTTTGTGGGAGGTGTGATGAGCAAACTTTGATGAATGTATCTGCCAATAAATATAGGTTTCCGATAAACACTAGTTGATAAAGTGCTGGAGGCTGTATGAGTAAGAAGGATGTCCAAAAATGGTAAACCAAAATGGTAACTGATTAAAAAACTAGAAAGTATAATTACATAAAAAATTCCAAACTTCAACAGTTTAATACATGTAACATAATGAGCTAGTTAATGCTGCTGTCATGTTCTGTGTTATCCAAGGTTCACAGATTACACTTCGTTTAGTGTAGTGTCAAGCCTTGATTTTTGTTACACTGTGTTGGGGTATGGAGCATTTCTGAATCTGCCTTATTGGTTGTATGAAAGGCTAATCATAATCTATGTTTTCTTTTCTTTTTGACATCCTAAGTTTGGAAATTCTTGAGCTAGTAAAATTAAATACCTGAGGGGTTACTATCATTGGCAAAGTTAACTTTAACAAGTACATCTCATGTGTTGTTGACAAGAGCTTTGAAGTAATAAATTCTCTTGTGAAATTGTGAAGGATAAACTGAAGATTAGACATCGATGAAACCTAACTGAGTCCAACACCTTGTACCCTGCTACATAATCAGAGAATATCCTTCAAGGCAACCTTTATTGCTGGTTTCACACCAATCTGTTTGAAAACACAAAATTCTCTCTTAAACATGAAATTAGGTGGAGAAGGATTTCACCTATCTAAAAAAAAAAATAAAAAATAAAAAACATGCATACTAAGGAGAAGGTAAGTTCTAAAAGCAGAGAGGATTATTGCATCAGCATTGATGGGAGTAAAATTGAAGGAAGTGGCAGATACTAGATACTTTTTTTTTATTCTATTGCACACAAACTATTACAGAAGATGTTTCTTTAAATGATATCCTTTCTGTTCAAATAATCATGCAAGCAGAACAGCTTTCCATAGCCTACTCACTTTCATATCTTCAAGAATTAGAACGTATCTCTCTGCAACAGCACAGCAATTTATATAGATGGGACATAAAACCAAACAGTTATTGAACAAACAAATAGCAATAAAGTATGAAAAGTTTTCAAAATTAGTCATAAAAATATGTGCAAAAAGAACTAAGTTTAACACTGGGAGAGAAGAAGTTTTTGGAAAGTCTACAAACAATGAAAGAAATTCTACTGTCAGAAGCATATTCCTGCTGAAATTAGGAATATGCTTCTGACAGTCGAATTTCTTTCTGGGATTAACCATACACAGATTCCACATTCTTGAATCAGCTTCCTGAATTTGTTGATGTCAAATTCAATTTTAATAAGTATGTTAAAGTTGAATTGCCATCCAACAACAGAATGTGGGTCATCTGATTTTTGACCATTACTTACTAAAGCTAAAAATTTTAAAATATTAATTAAAAATGCATATACATGTCAAATGCTGAAAGTTTTTTTACTTGGTTATACTTTAAATTAAAGATACCAAGAAATTATATTGTTGGTTTAATCCTTTATCAAAGTGTAAGCAAACAAAGTTTGCACGTGAATATCTTCACGCCTGGGCTACTTGTATACTTTACGTCAATTGCCTTAGTATTCCATAATGCAATGCATGCATTCTGGATGTATACTGTATTGCTTCAACACCAAGGTGGAAGCAATACAGAAGTCATTTATTTCCCATATCAAATAGTGAAAAGGTATATCACCTTATTATTAAATTACTTTGGATCAGAGATGGATGTTGAAAGTTTATTCACTTGGTTATACTATGAATTAAAGATACCAAGAAATTATATTCTTGGTTTAATCCTTTATCCAAGTATTAGCAAACAAAGTTTGCATGCATGTGAAGAATCTTCACAACTGGGTCCTGTTCTGATTTATGCTCACTCATAGAGCCACACTTCACCGTGCAGGCATTCGAAACTGAAAATCCCATGGAATAGGTCAGTCAGTCCTTATTCCAGGAGTGTCCTTTGTCTGTAGATGTGTGTGTTCACGGGGCCAGTTTGTCTGTTCTGAGAGGCAAAAAGCTTGAGTTTCCAGGTAAAAGAACTCTTTACCTCTGTATGAGACCGGCTAGCTCACCTTTAGTTGAAAGAGACTTCCTCACATCATGGACAGGAATCGAACCCAGGTCTTTCTGATCAAAGGGCTTTGTCTATACTGACTAATGACTCCACATCAGTTGCCTTAGTATCACATAATGCAAAGCACACATCCTTTTGGGTGTGTATAATGCTGTGCATTATGGGAAGGCCAACAATAAGACCTCACTATAATAACTAATATTTAAGGAAATTGACAGCGTATACTGGAAATATAGATTAAATAAACTTTAATATACACTTTCCGATATTTCGGCGAATGTTACGTTGCCATCTTCTTGGGAACTTACTAAAAGGACACGTGCACACAAGTACTAATACAACAAATGAGACTGAGGCTAGGACGCTAGCATTTTCCTAAAGTCCTGATGGTGCCCCCTGGCGGGCTATATTGGTAGTTCTTGGCCTTTGGGCTGAAGTTCTTTTGATAAAAGTTTCCCAAATTTGGGGCAGTTTCATGCATCCAAATTTGTTGAGGTTTGGCATGTTCCTAAGGGCCGAGGCTGATTCCATGAATAGTCTTTCATACTTGAACTTGCTGCGGTGTATTACTGTGGCTTTCTTCTATCTTATTCTGTGGCGAGTATCCAGAGCGTGGTCTGCAAGCCCAGAGTGGCTGTACTGGTGAAATCGGATGTAATCCTTGTGTTCTGAGATTCTGATATTTGCTGTCCTGCCTGTTTGGCCAAAGTAGGACAGTTTACAGCTGCAAGGGACCTGGTATACACCAGGTAGGTCTAGGGGAAGTCGTTGGTCTTTGGTGGAGCGGATAAGGGATGCCAGTTTTCTATGTGGTCTGTAACAAGTGGTCAAGTCATGTTTTTTTAAGATTTTATTGATTTTTTCTGAGGTGCCTCTGATGTAGGGAATAGTGATGGATTTAGAGTAATCTTTTTTGTGAAGGGGAGGGGGTGGTGGGTTGTGGATAACTGGGTTAAGTATTTTTTGGATTTTTTGGAGGGGGTAGCCGTTGGCTGAGAAAGTGTCACGGATGTGATTTAGTTCTGTGGTTAGGGCTTGATCATTAGAACAGATTATTTTTGCCCTGTTGAATAATGTTTTAATAACTCCATATTGTTGTGAGGGGGGGGGGGGATTGTTGGTGAATGTATCTGCCTGTATGGGTGGGTTTTCTATAAACTGAGAAAACCAAGGTTCCATCAGGTTGGCGGGTGACTAGTGTGTCTAGGAAGGGGAGGTTATTGTTTTCCTCTTTTTCCAGGGTGAATTTGATTCTAGGGTGTTGGTTGTTCAAGTGTGTTAGGAAGGAGAGGAGTGAATCCGGGCCATGTGGCCAGATAGCGAAAACATCATCAACATAGCGAAGCCATATGGTAGGTTTTTGTGGGGCTGAGTTTAAGGCTTTCTCTTCAAACATCTCCATGAAAAAGTTTGCCAAGGGTGGGGAAAGTGGTGAACCCATGGCTGTCCCCTCTATCTGTTTGTAGAATTTTTCCTGCCAAACGAAATAGCCTGAGTTCATTGTAAACTGAAATAGGGCTGAGATATCGGGAGGAAATTTAGCTTGGATTAGCTCTAAGGTTTCTTTGAGAGGGACATTCGTGAATAGGGAGGAGGCATCAAAACTGACCATTATGTCATTGTGTTGGAGTGTAAGGTTTTCTATACTGGCTTTGAAGTGGGCTGAGTTTTTTATGTGTGATGGTGTATTGCCAGTATAGTGTGAGAGCGCTTTGGCTAAATGCTTGGCTAGTTTGTAAGTGGGGGAATCAATGCCATCCACTATGGGACGTAATGGCACATTTTCTTTGTGTATTTTTGGGAGCCCATATATGCGGGGGGGTCTAGAGTTATAGGGTTTTAGTCTGTTGGTAATCTCCACAGGCCAAGAAGTGACCTTCTTAAGGAGCCTATGGAGTTTTCTAATTTGTGAGCTGGTGGGATTGTAATCAATGGGGAGGTAAGTGGAGCGATCTAATAATAAGGCCTTGAGCTTACCTGTGTAGTCTTTAAGATTGAGTACCACAGTGGCGTTCCCCTTATCCGCTTTGGTGATCACTATTTTTTTGTTTCTCTTCAATTCTTTGACCGATTTTTTACCGATTCTTTATATTACCGATACAAATTCTTTACCGATTTCACCAGTACAGCCACTCTGGGCTTGCAGACCACGGTCTGGATACTCGCCACAGAATAAGATGGAAGAAAGCCACAGTAATACACCGCAGCAAGTTCAAGTATGAAAGTCTATTCATGGAATCAGCCTCGACCCTTAGGAACATGCCAAACCTCAACAAATTTGGATGCATGAAACTGCCCCAAATTTGGGAAACTTATCAAAAGAACTTCAGCCCAAAGGCCAAGAACTACCAATATAGCCCGCCAGGGGGCACCATCAGGACTTTAGGAAAACGCTAGCGTCCTAGCCTCAGTCTCATTTGTTGTATTAGTACTTGTGTGCACGTATCCTTTTAGTAAGTTCCCAAGAAGATGGCAACGTAACGTTCGCCGAAATATCGGAAAGTGTATATTAAAGTTTATTTAATCTATATTTCCAGTATACGCTGTCAATTTCCTTAAATATTAGTTATTATGTCTAACCAGCGTATAAGCCTCTCAACAAGAATAAGACCTCACTAAAGGTCGAAACCAATCTGGGTAGTGGCACTTCCTATAATGCCAATGATGAGACCTCACTAATTTGTTTCAATAATGAAATACTGTAAGTTGGAATATTTAAAATAATTATAATTCCACTGAAAAACTCACTTAAAATACTTTATTAGTGTAGAATTTTCGCCTGAGTATCATAGGCATCGTCAGTACAAGAACATAACATGGCAATTGAACATTAACAGACAATTCTAAAAAGAGTCACCTAAGTAGCTAATGTTAGATATCTAAAAAAGGTCAGTGAATTTCCTAACTTACTAAAGAAAAAGAAAATATATATATATATATACAATTTAGACAAAAAAAAGTTAGAAAAGATTAGCTGATTTACTGACCTTTTTAGTTATCTGACATTAGATACTTAGGTGGCACTTTTTAGAATTATCTGTTAATGTTCAATTACCATGTTGTTTTCTTGTACTGATGATGCCTATGATACTTAGGCGAAAATTCTATGCTAATAAATTATTTTGCATGAGTTTTCCTCCAGTATTATAATTATTTTAATCTCAATAAAGGTTGAAACTAGTGTGAGTAGAGACGCTTCTCATAATGCATAGCATTATATACTCTGGAAAGATATCTGCTTTGCACTATGAGATACTAAGGCAATTGATGTGAAGTCAGTAGCCTTTTTATGCATTAGAGAATGGTATAGGAAATAAATTTACCTCCTAGTAAATAGGCTGTAGGTTCGAATCCAGTGTGGACATGGATATTTGTGATTGTCTTTGGAAATACCAGTGCTGGTGGTCACCAGTAGATGGTTGGTGGTCATTTGGAGGATTGAGTGGCGGAGATGGAGTTGTAGAGCAGGTGCCCTCCCTCGATGAGTCTTGGACTCCCTGGAGGTGTCTAATAATAATAATAAAATTTCTTATTATAATGATAATATTATTATCATTATAATAATGATAATAATAATTACATTATACTATCTGTTATTGTCACTTGTATGATTATAAATACTTGTTACATCTATTGTATTATATTTTCATTTGTACTGCTTCTTCAGTGTTAATAAATTTCAATTAAAAAAAAAAATAAATAAATAAAATTATTATTCTTTATATAAAGAGATTAGCCAAGCTTTTATGTTATGTGGCACCCTAGGATCAGAACATGTTTTTTTTTTTACTACAACTCTGTTTAATTAAAAATTCTTCTTCTTCTTAACATGAATTTTAGGCCAACTGGTCTGTTCCAGTTTCATGCCATCTCTTTCTTGGTCTTCCAATTCTTCTTTTTCCGCTTATTTAATATTTATATAATATTTTCGTAGTCTAAAAATTAAAATAAAAAATTTTAATTAAGCAATCATATGTATTGCCTACTTCTACTGTACTTTTGGCAATACCGATCTTTGAAATTTGAAGTGAAGATTGCAGATAGTGATGAACAGATATGATATTAGTGATAGGTAAAATAGTAAGATGAAGCTCCATTGAATTTTAAAATTAAAAACTGAAATATGAATAGGAGAGTTTAAAGTATTAAAATAATAGGATGCTGTTAAAAGATGAGAATAACTTCTCGTCTTTTAAATTCAATAACTTCAATAATGAATTTATTGAATTTATTCTCATTTTTTACAGTTTTTAAGTTCTAGAAAAATATTAAGAGATTAAAATCTAGAACTTAAAAATGTAAAGAATAACAAAAGATAAACATAAAATAAAGCATAAAAATATATGATGAAAGATGAAATCAATTCACAGGGTGAAGTAAGGCCTTTTAACTGCAATAGAGTTGCAGTCAAAGGATGTATGCTGATCCTAGGGTGCTCATTAACATAAAAGCTTGGCTCCTTTTTATATCAAAGATTACAAAAGGAGCAACATGAACCATAAGTTATTATTATTATTTTTATTATTACGGGCAACTCCAAAGAGTCCTTAGACTCATCGAGGGAGGCCCTAAACATCATATCAAGAACAACTATTCAGCATTTGCACAATATCTCTCATACTTTGCTTTGAATTCATTTACAGTCATGGCACCTACAACAAACTCGCACAATAAACTTGCAGATTATTCCACTCATTCACCACTCTCCAAGTAAAAAACTTAGTTCTAACACCCTTGCTAACTACACTCTTGCACAGTTTCCATGGATGGCCCCTAGTTCTCCCATCACCAGATTTATTCTGAAAAATTTCCTCTCAATTAATCTTGTAAAAACCCTTCAGTAATTTGAATGTTTCAATTGTCACCCTTTTCTGCTTATCAACCAATTTCTGTAACCCACAGATCTTCAACCTGTTCTCATAAGGTTCATTCCATAGACCAGCTATCATCTTGGTCACTCGCCTCTGGATCCTCTCTACCTCCTCCCCATCAAGAAGAAACCCAGGGGCCCATATCTGTGCACAGTAGAAATGATCAAGGCTCAATAACTTGCTTATCTCTGCTCGTCAAAGTATTCTTCAGCAACCAAGTGATCCAATGAACTGATTTAGCCACTTTTGCTATTTGCCCCCCTAAACTTCAACTTCCTATCCACCAACACACCCAAATCTCTGGCTTCGTCAACCTGCTGGAGTACAGTTCCATCAATGTGATATACTGCTGCTAATTTTTTCACCCCAAAATGCATAACCTTACACTTTGCTACATTAAACTGACATCCATTCTAATTAGCCCAGACTGCCAGTCTATCCAAATCATCGTGCAAAATTTTGACATCATGTGCATTCACTATTGCTCTACCCAACTTGGCATCATCAACAAATAAATGAACCGTTCCTCTCAGATCCTTTCCTATATCATTAATGAACAAATTAAACAGCATTGGTCCAAGAACAGAACCCTGCAGCACACCACTAGTAACAGGCCTTCTTTTGGACTCCATTCCTGAATAAACTACTCTCTGATATCTCTCCATCAACCACCCTCCTATCCATCCCACCAACGCTATATCCATCCCCATGTACTGCAGTTTACTGATTAGAATTCCACGTGGTATCCTGTCAAAGGCCTTAGCAAAGTCCAGCAGTATCACTGTAAATCCATTACCCTTATCCAGTTCAGCCGTCACTATTATAAAATGTGAGCAGGTTACTGAGGCATGATCTACCCTTCACAGAACCATGCTGTCCTCCATACAGTATCCCATTTTCATCTATCCATTCCTGTATTTTGCTCTTGACTAATATCTCCAAAACTTGACAACGATTCCTGATATGCTGATCGGTTGGTAATTTGCAGCAGCAGTCTTGGAACCTCCTTTATGCAATAGAACTATTTTCCCCTTTCCACTCCCCTCAGGACTAACCCAGAGCTGAGACTTAAATTAAACAATATGGTCAAGGAAACTGACAATTCCTTTGCCGCTACACATAAGACTCTCGAGCTGGTATACCATCCACTCCCATAGATGTATTTACAATATAAAGTACTTATATTATTCTTTATTCTTGTAAATACACGTTTCTAATATTTGTCACCATGTCAAAAGTGCTTAAAAACTAAGAATAGAACTGAATTCATGATCAACGACAGCTGAAAGATGGAGACTGGCTGCCCACCAATTTTCAAAAAAGTTAGCTAGCATAAAGAAATCCTACCTACTTCCTTTGGGAATAAATGGTGTTAGAGAATTTATTTATTTATTTATTTATTTTAGGAGTTAGAGGTCTTAAAACTATTGCAAGTTCTTGATTCAAATGCAGCAGTTGGCATGGGTGCTGAAGGAATGTGCAAAAAAATTAGTAGTGTCCCTGACTTGGTTGTTTAAATTTGGTCTCAGCATACAGATGATTCTTGATGAGTGTAAAGGAAACAAGATAATTCCATTTTACCAGGGTGAACCTAGGACTGATGCAGTGAATTATAGATCAGTCAGTATCTCTATGTGGTCACCAAGGTACTGGAGAGGATGATTAGGAATCACGTCCACAGATAGGTAAACAGCACTGCAATCCTCTATAAATGACAGCATGGATTTGTTAAGATAGACTTTTGACATGGATGAGAGAGTGGATGAGAAAAAGAAGGTGACTAATGGTGAGGGCTCTGTTCTTGAGCTGGTGTCATTTAACTTGTATATTAATGATACTGGGGATGTTCTGGATGGCAATATCATGTTAGAGACTTAAAACAATACTGAAAAAGAGTTAAAGATGATATTCTTCCAGAATTTCATCAGTCACTGAGACACTGTCAGGAGTACAATACGAGACTTGTAACACAAAAGTTATGTCTCAGATTGTACTTTCTGATGATAGTGACTGAGATGAAATATTGGAAGAATCAAATATTATTTTTAATCCTTTCTCAGTACTGTTTTACTCCATTAAATGCTGGGAGAAACTCATGTTAATGAGTTTCTCCCAGCACTTAAGCCTTTACACATGTAATATCCCATTATTTGCTGATGGTTCTAAGTTGGAGTTAGTAATGAAAGACATAGTGAAGCAAAATTGCTATAGGTTGACTTAAACAGATTGGTTATATGGGCAAATGAGAATGAATGCCATTTCAATGTTGCAACTTGTAAGGTTATACATTTGAGAATGAAAAGATTGTAGGAAGTGTATTATACCAATGGGAATTTTCTACAAGTGGTCACAGAGGCTAGAGACTTAGAGGTTATAGTGAACAGAGAATTAAAGTTTAGAGGCCCCCATAAGATTGGTAAATTATCACATTGGATAACTGTGCTGTTGAAGAGACTTTAAGACCACATTTGACCTGGGGAGTTTTTTCCTGGCATGCCCTAGGTCTGTTGGCTATCATTCCACAAACACTGAATGGTTAGCCTGTTAGCCAACCACTTCCATCCATAACCACAGGAAATCTATGCTGACTATAATGCCATCTTTCAACAGGACAATGCACCTTGTCATCAGGCTCATACAACTACTAAGTGATTGGAGGAACATGACAAGGAATTCTCCGCATTACCTTGGCTCCCAAACTCTCCTGACATAATCCAATTGAACATGCGTGGGATATGCTAGAACGAGGCATGAGAACTGCTGATCCTTCTCCACAGAATGAGTGTGAACTGATGGAGTTCCAGCAGCAGACATGGATAGAGTTATGCATGGAGGATGTTCGACACCTTGTGGAATCTGTTCCTAGGCATCTACAAGCCGTGATTGCACAGAGAGGTGGACCAATGTGTTATTAGGTGGGCGTTCCTAATGAAAGCTGACTAGAATAAAGAAATATTGTTATTAAGAAATTACTTAAAAGCATCCACTCCCTTTGAAGACTTGTGTGCTCTTTATTTTGTTTTCATAGCTACTGTTATACATAAACTTTCACCTGTCATACTATTTTCTGTCTTGTTTCATTCTCATTTGGATCATCTATTATTTATCAATCAAAGGGAGGTTAGCTGGTCTTATATGGAGGTGGCAAAGTTTTTCCTCACAGAAGTTAAGGTGTTTGTTCCACAAAACAAGCAAACGGGACAAGATAACACATGTAGTTTACATGCTAAAATACCAAAGGCATAGGGCTAACCATCCTCTTCAGGAATAATGGTTAAGAAATCCAAGAGTGCTTGGCAAGCAGTTTTTTTTATTTTATTTTTATTTATTTATATATATATATATATATTTTTTATAGTAGCATGTTATATTGTTTAATTTGAAACAAGTTATTTTGTAATGATCATTACTGGGTATTTAAAATGCCACACTTTGTTTGTAATGAGATTAATTAAACATTCTGATTTGTACAATCTGAGCAGCTCTTGGAGACTGAATACTTCATTTGCCTAGTTGTAATAAAATATTTTAACTAATAAGAATTTTTTTCACCCATAAATCTTGGCACTTCATATGCTGATATTTACTGCTTTTATGAACCAGGTGAGAGAGAGAGAGAAAGAAAGAAAGAAGTGGAGGAGAGAAGGGGAAAAAAACCTACAAGAAAGTGGTTTATGTACTGGTTTCATTAGCTAAGTGAATATCCTGTGAAAAGCAGATAGTATACAATGAAGCAGTGTAGTTATATGACAAAAATTAGACAGTTATTTTACAAACAAATAGAAAGAAACACAAATTTCCCGCCCATCACAAAGTAAACAAACTTTCTTAAATCAAAACAAGCATATTAATTGAACATAGACTCAAGAAAACAGTAACTTGAAGTAAATGTTTTATCTTGAAAATGCCAAGATGATTGTTGAAGAAATATGCTGTATATTTGAATGCATCTCTGCATGTTTCACTATGATAATTCTGAGAAGAGAGAGAAATTCAGCAATGTTTATCAGTTAAAAAAACAAACAAAAATCTATAGATAAACCTCTAAATGATATTTAAAAGTTTGTTTTCTGCCTTGATTATAAAATTTGTTTTACATTCAAATAAAAGTAGTGATATATTATTTATCAATTCATATTTTAAAACCTGATACAAATTATCACTATGATTAAATCAACGCTGTTGTTTTTAACATTAGGTTTATGCACAGAATTTATGCCTTCTAGCAAAATGTTTCTTAGATCACAAAACATTGTACTATGATACAGATCCCTTTCTTTTCTATTCAATGACTGAATATGACAGCAGAGGTTTTCACATTGTTGGCTATTTTTCAAAGGTAGGTTTCAAATAGATATATTTATTTTATTTTATATATATTTTTTAATGAAAATAACTTATGTGACTATATAGCCGGATGATAACATAGAAAATAACTAATTTATTTCGAAAAGCACAACTAGTTTTGTCTTTCTAGAAGACTTCATCGGGCACATAATACATGGAAGAGAAAAAAGGAGATACATGAAAACATTAATTGGATAAATCACTGAAGTTCTAAATTATCAACAGATTCCTCACATTAGAATGAATTTGCAGACTAGCTGCATTGTTGTTCTCTTGCTTGAGGATGTGGTCTCATGACCACCATAGCTGTATAGCAGAGGAGTGACAATCAGAAAGTATATTGCTGAGGCTGACATTAAGGTGGACAGGATTTAGTATAATTTCTGCTGATTCAAAGATTTTTTTCTTTCGAATTCATCATAGCATTTGTAAATGATTTCCGATCTATCCCAGTTTACTGAGTATATAGTGGATTGATGGTCATTGGGATCAGAAGAATTAAAAACATGATTGGATAAGGCAATGGCCCTGGTTCTACCATAGGTGATATGTCTGAGAACGCACACGCGCGTGCGCGCACACACACAATGCTGTGTGTGTGTGTGTGTGTGTGTGTGTGTGTGTGTGTGTGTGTGTGTGTGTGTGTGTGTTGTTAAAAGTGATAGTTATATAGAGAGTAATAACCTACTAAAATGGATTTAATTTTCTTGCATCTCTCACTGTATTGAGCAGGAATAAATAAATGAAAAAACTGGGAATCAAAAAATAAAATTTGATGATGAAAAACAAACAACATAAAAAAAATAAAAAAATAAAAACTTGGTGTCCTCTTCCATTCTAGACACTATTCTATGTACTGGTATTGACATTAAGGTGGACAGGATTTAGTGCAATTTCTGTTGATTCTAAGATTTTTCTTTCAAGTTGGTTATAGCATATGTAAATGATTTCAGATCTCTCCCAGTTTACTAAGCATATAGTGGATTAATGGTCATTGGGATCAGAAGAATTAAGAACATGACTGGATAAGGCCATGGCCTTTGTTCTATCATACCCACCTATAAGTGATTGCCATGTAAATTCCAAATCTTCCTAACTCTAGAATATTGTTCTTTCATTTGGTGATGCTCCAAACATCAGCCTGAGAATGTATGATACTATTCAGAAGTGCATTCTGCTTAATAAATAAATAAATAACCTCTCTCTCAATCTATCAGTCTCTCTTCTCCATCTTTTCGATCACTCGGTGCAGCCACCAAAGCAGATGGACGTGCTTCAGGTTGCTACTCCCTAAACTTTATTTTAGTGTGATTTTTAATGTCGATTAGTTCCAAATATTATAAGAATTGTTGTCTTAAAATCTATCAAACAGTTAATTTATTTCTTACCTTATGTGAAATCCTCAAAAGTTATTAGCCATTTTACAAAAATTCCTTTGTCTCTGCAAAAGAACGTATTTAGATCTAAGGTAGCCTTCACTCTCTGTTTTCTGCAGTTGCCTGCAGTCATGACCACAGTGAACAGTGATGAGTCATCACTGCTCAGCAGGAGTTGGTCAAAGATCTCATGAAACTCCAAACCTCAGAAAAGACACCATTCATAGCTCTGCCAAAAGCAGTGGACAAAGGTACTCTCTTATGCCATATTGTAGTAAACAGCCCCCATTTCTACTACTGGGACAGTTAATTTTAAAACCTGATACAGATTATCACTTTAATTAAATTATATGTACAAATGCACAACCTACCAACCATGTATCCATTTGTAATCAAAAATATCTCATTAGATCAATATTTAGAAACAGTTGCACAGTACCCCACTGAAAAATAAAACTTATATTTCAAGAGTTGATGGAACTGTGCAGATGTATTTCAACAATTCAGACCACAATGTATTGTTGAAATACATCTGCACAGTTCCATCAACTCTTGAAATATAAGTTTTATTTTTCAGTGGGGTACTGTGCAACTGTTTCTAAATATTGATCTAATGAGATATTTTTGATTACAAATGGATACATGGTTGGTAGGTTGTGCATTTGTACATATAATTTAATTAAAGTGATAATCTGTATCAGGTTTTAAAATTAGCTCTCCCAGTAGTAGAAATGGGGGCTGTTTACTATAATATGGCATAAGAGAGTACCTTTGTCCACTGCTTTTGGCAGAGCTATGAATGGTGTCTTTTCTGAGGTTTGGAGTTTCATGAGATCTTTGACCAACTCCTGCTGAGCAGTGATGACTCATCACTGCTCAGCAGGAGTTGGAAAAGGAGTGAACATTGGTGCATGCCATGTAAGTGTTGCACTAATCATGCTTGCTCCCATAAAAGTAACAGTATGAAATGTTCCCCTGGAAATAAGTCACCAAATGCTGTGCAGCTTATGACAAAACATGGCATAGTGATGAGCAAAATCCGAATGCTGTCAGCCACTACCACTAAGCCTGAGTGTGCCCACATCAACAGTTTTAGATTATAGGCTATAATTCTGGCCTGCTTGGCTGAGTGGTTAGTGTACTCACTCTCCAACAAACAGTTCACAGGTTTGAATCCTGTTGTAAACGGCCTGAAGTGGCTTGAAAATTTTCCATGTTTGGTCTCTAGAGCAGGGTTTCCAGACTATGTAAAAATAAATAAAAAATTACAGAAAAATATATAAAATTGATGAAATGGAAAGAAAAAAATCCCTAGCCCAACCCATGGTACAAATGTACTACTAGTTTACTAATAACCTAATTCTATTCCCACCCACAAAAAAAAAAAAAAAAAAAAACTTTAGCACCAGTGCAATTGGCTTTAAACCAAAAATAATAAATACAGAAATAGATAGAGTAGCTTACACCTTCTACATCACTGTGGTGCTGCACAATGATGTAGAAGGTGTAATTAAGATTTTTTTACTGCCATGAAGAAGGTCATGTAAAGAAATATTCTTCTCTTCAGGTATTAGGCATTTGCTTGTTCTGGCTTCACTGGTCTTTCCATCTTGTTGCTGGTCTTCCTCTCTCTCTCTCTCTTTCCCTTTGGTCTATATCTATCCATCCTAGATAGCAGATGTTCTTCCCACTTCTCTCTATATTCCTTGAACTTTTCATTTATGTTATAAATATCTAGTTCTTTTCTGATGTCTTCATTTCTTATATGATCCCATTTTGTGCATCCTTTAATTGTTTTTAAAAATCTATCTCTGCAGCTTGTATTGTACTTTCATCTTTCTTTTTAACCGTCCATGTTTCTGAACCATATAAGAATGGGAGTGGCCATTACTTTATAAAATTTAAGTTGAGTTTCTCATCTTGTTTATTTATTCAGTGTCATTTTAATTGCCTGCAAATTTTCTGAAATTTCTTTATTTTTTCATCTATATCTTTATCTTTTAGATATGTTATTATGAAGCCTAAATAATTAAACTGTGCAATCTGTTCTATTATTTTATTTTCCATGACTATTTGTGATCTAACATGATCCTGACCTTGAAATCACATGACTTTTGTTTTCTTTGTGAAATTTTTAAATTGTATTGTTGGCTTATTTTGTTTAATCGTAAACTGATTTTTGAAAGTCATCTTCATTGTCTTGTAATATAATCTGATCATCTGCATACATCATTGTATTGATAATAGTTCTTCTGGTTAAATGGATACCTTATTTTATTGTTGTTTTCCATATTTTAATAATCTGATCAATATACACCCAATTCTCCATTTACATGGTAGATTGGTTCCAGAAAAAACTGTGTAAAAAAAGAATACAGTGCATATGAAAAAATAGAAGAATTTCACATATTCCATGTGTGAAAGTCCAATACAAACTTGATAACTAATATTTAAGGAATTGACAGCGTATACTAGAAATATAGATTAAATAAACTTTAATTTATACTTTCCGATATTTCGGTGAACGTCACGTTGCCATCTTCTTGGGAATCAGCCTCGGCCCTTAGGAACATGCCAAACCTCAACAAATTTGGATGCATGAGACTGCCCCAAATTTGGGAAACGTTTATCAGAAGAACTTCAGCCCAAAGGCCAAGAACTACCAATATAGCCCGCCAGGGGGCACCATCAGGACTTTAGGAAAACGCTAGCTTCCTAGCTTTAGTCTCATTTGCTGTTATTAGTACTTGTGTGCACGTGTCTTAGTAGTAAGTTCCCAAGAAGATGGCAACGTGACGTTCGCCGAAATATCGGAAAGTATATATTAAAGTTTATTTAATCTATATTTCTAGTATACGCAGTCAATTCCTTAAATATTAGTTATCATGTTTAACCAGTGTATAAGCCTCTCAACAAGAATCCAATACAAACAATAAGTTATTTTCAAATAAAACATATGAAAATCATTGAATAAAACTCTGTTTAATTTTAATGGAATATTTTTTATTTTAAATACTTATTTAAAGTATATACATATGTGCCTTTCTTAAAGAAAATAGTATGCCACTAATAAAACAGAAATTCGAAAAGGCCCAAACATACCCACACATATGGTTTTTAGTTAAATTTTATTCGCTGTCACTTTCTGACAGTAATGCATCCCCTTGTGTGAGACTGGAATGAAATCACTTCCATCACTTGAAACACTTTGGCTGTCCTGTTTGTACTGTAATGGTGAAATGTTTTCTTCAATAAAAGGAACTAAATTAGCACTAATTTCCAATAATTCTGGAGTTTTTTTTTTTTTTAACCACAAACTCTGTAATTAATCGTTGAGATCCTGTTTTAACTAGATCTTTGTATAATTCTTCATATCGTACCATACATGACTTCAGTTCACATTTAAACTGTTCAGCTCATTCATTATTTGGATCATGTGTAAGAAAATGACTTTGCAATTTACTAGCCATTTGAAGCCCTTCTTTAATTAATCCTGCAGTGATTGGAATCTCTTCATCATCATCACATTTTTCTTTTTCATCGAGATTTTCAAGGATCTCGATGAAAAAGAAATCCTTGGGTGAGATCCTTGAGATCTCGATGATCTCACTTAACAGCCTTGTCAGCCATCAATTCTTCAATATCTGCAGATGAAAAATCATCAAATCCATCTCTGCCAACTACATGTGCTAATCTGATGATATTGCAATATTCAGTTGCATACAAAGCTAGAGGATTTTTCTTTTTCACACATTCTGGCCAAGTAGCTTTCCAGCATAATTTAAAGTCGGTTTCAATTCTGATAACGCCAACTTAATAAGTTTGATGCGATCCAAAATAGAAAATTTCTTCTGCACATCACTAACTGTCAATAAATTATCCTTATTTAGTTTATCCAAAATGTACTGGAATGTTTTTCTTATGTACTATGGTTTGAAGGTAGCGATCATACCCTGGTCTAGTGGTTGTATTAAGGATGTTGTATCAGGAGGCAGAAAACAAAATTTCACAGTCGGGTGTTCTAAAATAGGATGGCGAGACGCATTGTCTATAATCAATAAAACTTTGAAGTCCAGATTTTTTTCCATCAAATAGCATATAACTGGAACAAAACATTGATGGAACCATTCATTAAAAATTTCTTTTGTAACTCAACCTTTTTTGTTTGCCTTCCAGTGCATTGGTAACATGTTAAAATCCACACCTTTCATTTCCCGGAGTCTTAGGGATCAATTAATGAGTAATGGTTTTAATATACAATCTCCTGAAGCATTGTTGCAAAATAATAGTCACTGAGCTGCTTTAAAGCCACAAACACTTTTTTTTGTGATTTCACTATATAAGTTCTATTATATTATATTATTATATTAGCAAAACAAGTGTTCTCTGCCAGGTTGGCAGCAAACGACCCAGAGGAAGACCAAGATATAGGTGGATTGATTCGGTACAAAGTGCCTTAGACGATAGAAATATAAGATCTGATAATGTTGGAGTCTTGACAAGTAACAGACTGATTTGGAGGAAAATTGTAGATAGGAAGTTAGTAATGATATAATTTTTTCATGTAGTACTATCATATCCTGTACACCCCTTGTGGGTACATGGCAGGAATTTGATGATGATGATGATGACGATGAAGTTCTACTTGGCATTTTTTTCCAAAAAAGGCCAGTCTCATCTGCATTCCAAACTTGATCAGGATTGTAGCCACCATCTTCAATAATTTTGGACAGTTTTGAAAGAAATTCTCTAGCTGCCAGCTCATCTGTAGATGCAGGTAGGGAATTACAAGGATCTTCTATGCACATCACTAGGACCTTTTCCATCACTTTTATAATGTCTCTCATATACAATAACCACTTGGCATCTAATACTGTTCCATAAAGAACAGATTTTCTGATGGCTTCTTCATTTTTCTTAATCATTCTCACAGTAGCTTCGTTCTAGTAGCAAGACTTATACGTTGGTTAGACATAACTGGTAATTAGTTTACGGAATTAACAACGCATATAAAGTATATTAAATAAAGGTAACTTTAATGAATAACTTCTATATTTCGGCAATGTCACATTGTCATCTTCAGGAACATAAAGATATGGTATGTGCGCTCAGGAACTAACACAAAGCAAATGAGGAAGAAAGCAAGAAACTAATATTGTTCCTAAAGTCCTAATGGTGCCCTCTTGCGGGCTAATTTGGTAGTCTTGGCAGTTGGGCTGAAGTTCTCATAATGAAAGTCTCCCAAATTTGGGGCAGTTTCATGCACCCAAATTTGTTGAGGTTAGGAACGTTTTTTAGTGCTGCTGAAGATTCTTTGAATAATCTTTTGTATTTAAACTTGCTGAGATGAATTATTTTTGTTTTCTTCCAACGAATTTTATGGTGGGTATCTAAGGCATGGTCTGCCAGCCCAGAGCAGCTGTACTGGTGAAACCGGATGTAGTCTTGGTGTTCTGAAATCCTGATATTTGTTGTTCTGCCTGTTTGGCCAAAGTAGGACAATTTGCAGCTGCAAGGGACCTGGTATGCACCAGGTAGGTCTAGGGGAAGTGGTTGGTCTTTGGTAGAGTGGATAAGGGATGCCAACTTTTTATATGGTCTGTAACAGGAAGTAAGGTCATATTTTTTGAGGATATTGGTTATTTTCTCAGAGGTGCCCTGGATGTAGGGGATGGTGATTGACTTGGTGTAATCTTTATTGTGGAGGGGGGGAGGGGGGTTGTGGTTTACAGGTTTTAGTATTTTTTGGATTTTTTTGGGGTTATAGCCATTGGCTAAGAAAGTGTTGAGGATGTGGTTTAGGTCAATAGTCAGGGCCTTGTCATCTGAGCAGATTATGAGAACTTCAGCCCAACTGCCAAGACTACCAAATTAGCCCGCAAGAGGGCACCATTAGGACTTTAGGAACAATATTAGTTTCTTGCTTTCTTCCTCATTTGCTTTGTGTTAGTTCCTGAGTGCACATACCATATCTTTATGTTCCTGAAGATGCAATGTGACATTGCCAAAATATAGAAGTTATTCATTAAAGTTACCTTTATTTAATATACTTTATATGCGTTGTTAATTCCGTAAACTAATTACCAGTTATAGCTTCGTTCAATCCCAAATATTTCCCTACTGATGTTGAACCTTCTCCAGCTGCTAAACGATCTAAAATTTGGATCTTCCCAATTATATATTTGGTTTAATCCCTTATCCAAGTGTAAGCAGAGTTTGCGCCTGAAGTAATTTCAGGACTGGGGCAACTCGTGGTAAAGGTGGTATAACTTCACATCACTTGCCTTAGTATCCCTTAATGCAAAGCACATATCTTATGGGTATGTATAATACTATGCATTATGGGAAAGGTCACTACCCAGACTGGTTTTGACCTTTATTAAGGTCTCATTAATGGGAACCAGATTCAGAGGTGATACTAAGGTGGAAGTAATGCAGAAGTCATATTTCCAAAGTTGCTTACACTTGGATAAAGGATTAAACCAGATATATAATTGGTTGCATAACCAAGTGAAAAAACTTCCATCAGTCTATCTCTAATCCAGAGAATTTTAATAATAAGGTGTGACAACTTTTGGCAACTCGTATATGGAAATATAATTTCCATTACTTCCACCTTAGTATCACCATATCTGGGTCTGGCTCCCACTGATGAGACCTCAATAAAGGTCGAAACTGGTCTGGGTAGTGACCCTTCCCATAATGCATAGCATTATACATAACCCATAAGGATATGTGCTTTGCATTATGGGATACTAACAGTGGCGAGCTATAAGGGGCTCGTGCGAGCCGTATATAATGTTAAATTTTTCTCAAATTTGCAAGTCCCTTTTTCTTCTTGTTTAATAATCTTGTAGAACTAGAAAATACCACTGCAGAAATGTATACATGCTACTATAACTGCTACATTAAATTCATATGGATTTTCTGATGACTATTTAAAACATCATCTCATTGCATTTTGTTCTGATGGAGCTAGTGTAATGTTAGGAAACAAATCAGGTGTTGCAATCAAACTTCTACAAAAATTTCCCAATATTGTGATTTAGCATTGTGTAGCTCATCATTTATACTTAGCATTAGATGATTAGACGATTTGATAAAAAAACATTAAAGAAATAAATCATTTTGAAAAATTTCTGAATAAATTGTATGCTTTTTATCATTAACAACCAACACAACGAGAATTAAATACGATTGCAAAAGACCTTGGTATCGAAATTTTAAAGATCGGCCGTGTTTTGGAAGAACACGATGGGCAGCTTGCACATTTCTCCACACAGCAAGGGCCGTTTACGAACTGCCCTTGCTGTGTGGAGAAATTACCCAGCTTTATGCAAGCATTTTGCATCGAATGATAAATGTAAAGGTCTTTTAAAACCGACTTCTCAATTTGGAATTTTTAAAAGATCTAGCATTAATGATTGATATCCTACAGGAATTATCATATCTATCATGGCAAACCCGACATACCCAAGCTAGACCTGATTTTACTTTGTACAATATACACTTGGTATATCATATCTGGAGACTGGTCTTCTACTCTCCTTTCCTTCTACTCTCTCTTACTTCTTACTCCCCCCCCCCCCCACAGTGCTATTAGAGCAATTTAAGGGAGAGGGGGGGGGGCACTCTTTCCTCTCAAACTGTAGTTTCCACTATCTACTAAAAAAAGACAAGCCTAGTTGTCTTAAGGTGGCAGCCCCACCACTAGGATACCTATCGTCATGCTAGTCACTTGACATAGGGAAACACATATTGCTTTCAAGTCTCAATGAAATCCAAACCGGACAGAAAACATGGGAAACAACCGCAAACTGGAAAAGGTTAAGAAACTTTGGAAAAAGAAAAATGTGGTGAAATATGCTACATGGAACCTAAGCATAGCACATAATTTTTCTTCTTTATCATTTTTTCGTCATTTAAAATAAAATTTTAAATGATGAAAATATAGAAATTGCAGTTCTTACAGAAACAAAAAAGAAACTTAAAGGAACAAAATAAACAGCTGACTACAATATCATATATAGTGGAGTGGACAAACAAATACATGCAAAAGCTGGTGTAATGATTTGGATCCATAATCAATTAAAGCAAAAATAACTCATTATACATACTGGAATGAAAGAATATTAGAAGTGCTATTAAAATTAAATAAAGAAAATTTAATAGTTGTTGGAGTGTATGCCCCTGAAGAAGGAAAAGAAGAAGAAAATGATTACTTTTACAAAAAGTTACAAGGAATATATGAAAAATTAAATAAAGCATTCCATATAATTGTAGCCGGAGGGAGATCTTAATGCCAGAATAGGAATGAAAAAAATTAACAATAATATACAAAAATTTGGAGAACCAACAGTAATGGAAACAAAATGGAAAGTGACTCATTGATTGTACAATATATAATAATTTTAAAATAATGAATACATTTTACAAACATAAAAATATACATGGTGTGCAAGAGGACAAAAATCAATAATAGGCTACTTTATAGCAAATAAAAAAGCAGCACACCTCTTCTTAGACATTAAAGTTAGAAGAGGGCTAGAAATGGACACAAATCACTATTTAGTACATTGAGTACATTGAGGCTGCTTTATGGATTATCTTTATTAAAGTTTTCCATTCTTCTTCTATATCTTCGCTGATTTGGGCTTCTTTTAGGTAATCTGTTAATTGTGATTGATATAGCATTTTAATGCTTTCTTCTTGTAATAGATATACTTCGTATGCTTGTTCTATTTCTTGTTTTTTTCTTATTTAATTCCTTTCTCCATTTTTCTAATATTTCTATTTTAGAGACTACTAAATAATGATCTGAAAAAATTTCACTTCCTCTGTAAACATATACATCTCTCACATGTGGAGCTATTTTCTGATTAGTAATAATATAATCAATTATAGATTTTGTTCCTCTGCCATTTCAAGTATATTTATTTATATCCTTTTTTTGAAAAAAAAGTTATTGGTTATTTTAAAATTATTGAAAGTACAGAAGTCTAATAGTTCTTGACCATTGTTATTCATGCAAATTTCTCCATATTGTCTTAAGACATTTAGGATTGAATTATTTCCAACTCAAACATTATGATCTCCTGCTATTAATATATAGTCATTTTTATTACATTTATTTAACTGTTTTTTTAATTCCTCATAAAATTGTTCCAAATCCTCTTTCCTACCTTCTTCAAGGGCATATACTCCCATGATATGTAAGTAGCTTCTATTTGTTTTTAATTTAGCTGTTATAATTCGATCATTTACAAAATTGTAAATGATCGATTTATAATCTATCATTTACAATTTTGATAATGATAGATTATAAAATCTATCATTATCAAAATATAATGATAGATTTTATAATCTATCATTATATTTTGATGATAAATGAAACAATCGTATTCTATTGTTTCATTTATTATCAATTAAAATTGCCACACCACTAGAAGCTCTGATATGTTGGTCCACTCCATGCTATAGCATAGTAAAACCATCTATATCTTTTGTTCCCTTTAATTTCTTTTTTTGTTTCTGTTATCACAACTATATTTATATTTTTAGTTGTTTTACCAATTCTCATTCCTTTGTTGTTATGCTTTGCATATTCCATGTGGCTACTTTTAAAATGTCCGAGATTCCTAATCATTTACCTTTATTCTTTCTTGGTTGTTTTCCGTTGTTTCAGTCCAATGAATTTTCCAGTTCCAGCATCTGAGTTATAGAATTTTTTTTTACTTGGTAAGGTAACCAGCCTTATGCAGAATGTAAAAATAAATAAAAAATTACAGAAAAATATATAAAATTGATAAAAATGGAAAAAAAAATCCTTAGTCCCATCCCCTAATACAAATCTACTACTGGTTTACTAATAACCAAATGTGATTTCCACCCACAAAAGAAAGAAGAACACTTTAGCACTAGTGCAATTGGTTCTATACCAAAAATAATAAATAATACAGAAATAGATGGAGTAGCTTACATCTTCTACATCACTCTGACTGCACAATGATGTAGGAGATCTAATTAAGATGTTTTTATTGTCACAAAGAAGGCCATGTAAAGAAATCATGCATGTATAAAGTTAAAAATGAGACACCAGCTGACAAGGCCACCAACACTAGTGGATTATAATAAATTTAGTTTAATCCTTCAGTGGATTAGAAAACTAGAAACATCAAACCAGAAAAAAAAAAAAAAAAAACATTCCCAGGAAATAGCAAATGTCTTGAGTACAAAACATTTTGCCAAACACTGATAATTCATCATCAAGTACCATTAATGAAACTGTACCTTTGAAGAACTGCTGCCTGGCATCAACAAGCAACTCTAAGAAAAGGAAGCAGGAAACAGATAAATGGCAAAATAATAAACAGGAGCAAGAAAATAATAGTACCACAAATGCAGGAAAACAGCTACCCAAACAACCAAAGATGAACTACCACAGTTGCACTAGAGATTCCCTGCCTCCCAGCATTTTAGAATTCTCTCACCAACCTACAAAGGGAGGAAGGAGGAAATTGAGATTTCTGAGTACTCAGATGACGAAGAAGAAACTGAAAAGGCAGGTCTTCCTCACATTGAAGGCCTGCTGACAGTTGATCAGCTTCAGAACTTTCTTAAAAGAGTTCGAGGCTCATCACAAAAACTGCTCACAACTTATGACTATACCATTTTCATCAGTGGCCTAATTACCCAGCTGGAAGAACTAAGAAACTTCTGGCAGAGGAAAGAAGGAAGAAAAATCATCAACCTCAGAAAAATAATATATTACCTGATCAATGGGCTTGAATCCTAGCAGCGGCATTATTATCCTTAAAGCAAATGAAGAACATGATGCCAGCTAAAATAAACCAGCACATCATGAGCACCCCAGTAACATTTTTCTCATTAAATGCAAGCAGATGTGCCACACCACTGCAAAGCTGACTTGTTCTGCAGCATATCCTTACCCATCAGCCAAGAAATAGCCTTGCCAAACAACTTCATGGATCAGGAGTCACTATTGGTATCCAACAAAAATGCAGATAATTGCTGATCATTGATACCTTTCCCAATCGAGCAATTTATGCATGCCTTAAAACTCAGACCAGGATGAAACAAGAGATTCTTAAGAAATGGATGATATGGAAGGAATATCGTATGCATAAGGATGATGTCTGTTATGAAAGTTATAAGCAGCAGAATAGAATAGCCACAACTATTGTATGGAAAGCTAAGTCTGAGAATGAAAAGAAACTGGCTCTGAAAGCTAAAGACAATCACACAAAAATTCTATCGATATGCTGCAAATAAAAGAAAGAATGATTGTGAAACAATAACTCTTCTGAATGCAGATGGTGTTGAGGGTGACAGATGAAGAAGACACTAATGAGCGTCCATTTTTCTAAAAGTCATCCACCTGATGTATGCAACGAGTTCACCTCTTCACTGAATAAAGAAACTCTGATGTATGAAGAGGAGGTATTAAAGCTGTTGCACAAACTGAATGAATAAGAATTCAGCAATAAGGACTGATGGGATATCAGTATGGGTGCTAAAAGAGTATTCAGCTGAACTGGCTATTCCTTTGGCTAATATAGTTTGAGTCTCTGAAGAGGAAATATTCTGCAGGTGTGGAAAAATGTATAGTAATCCCATTGCATAAGGGTGGTGCAAAGACCAATGCAAAAGATCAGAGCCAGGAAACTCGTTGAGTGTGAATCCAGATGTCTGTTTCTTGTTTGGAGTTGATCCTGCCACCCATCCCAGTGGCGTCCTCAGGAAGAAAGTTAAAAGAAAGCTCTGCAAAGACTGTGATCAACCCATTTATTCAAGTTCTCATCATGCTTGTTCTGGCGGTCAAGGAGTTCCCAATCTCAAACACTTCATATGCCAGGTCTGCGATCGTACATTCTCTACCGCAGTTGGCTTTGGCGTGCATCACACCTTGAAACATCCAGCCGAAGCCAACACTGCAATAAGAACAGAGCGTGTCAAAGCATGTTGGACTGCCGAAGAAGAAAAGATCCTCGCCAATCATGAGATCGAGTTGACGGCTCGAGGGATAAAGAAAATCAATGAGGCTTTATTTAAGGCGTTCTCATTAAGATCCTTGGATGCCATCAAGTGTCATAGACGGAAAGCCAGTTACAAAGCCTTACTTCAAGAATTGGCAGCCCATCCGCCAGTAGAGACAGGTAATATCTCAGTATCTCCTGTCCCTGCCTCTCCTTCTTCCAGCCACCATCCTGCTGTTGAAGAAGAGACTTTGATTCTCAGACTGACATCATCTCTAGATGATCCTCCTCTTCCAGAATATACGATGAAATTCTTAAATATCTCATCCAGACTCACCTTCTGGGAATGGAAATTGCGAGATCAGTTGAATGACTACCTCCACGCTGAATTCTCTGAACACTTCATGCCTCGTCAACATCAGTCTACGTCTCATTCTACAATGACTTTGTCAAATAGGAAGCAGAGGAAGAGGGCCTATGCAGCTATGCAGGCCCTCTATAAAAAGAATAGAGGGCAATGTGCCAAAACTATCCTTGATGGTGCTTCCCCTCCATCTCTAGCAGACTTACATGATGATTTTGTCAAATTCTGGAGTACAGTCTTTTCTGCTCCACCTCCACACTTCCCTGATTATGATGACCAACCTACGATATTGAGGTCCATTCCTGCCCTTCAAATATACCAGCCTGTCTCCATCCAGGAGATTAAAGCAGCTCTTCCATCCAATTTCTCTTCCTCTGGACCTGATGGTTTTCCTGTGTCTAGGCTTCAGAAGGTACCATTGAAGATTTTTCAAGACTTAGTGGACATTCTCCTTTTCAGTAAAGTATTACCACCATACTTACGTGCTTCAAGAACTATCTTCATTCCGAAGAAAGAAACTTCAAGCTGTGCATCAGACTTTAGACCTATTACCATCTCCCCCTGTGTTACTTAGACTCTATCATAAAATATTAGTTAAACGACTTCAGCAACATATACAGCATGATTATAGACAGAGAGCTTTTGTCCCTTTGGAGAGCTATGCCGAGAATATATATCTTCTTTCTTCTCTTCTCTCTGATTCCCAACGCCACTTTAAGCCTCTATATATGGCATCGCTGGACCTCCAAAAGGCCTTTGATAGTGTATTCTTTCCTGCTCTCCTTCGAGCGCTATCTATTGCTGGATGTCCAGAACCTTTTCTTTCCTATGTTATGGAGCGATACTTGGGTAGCTCCATCACTATTACTACAGGGTCCTGTGCAACTTCTATTCCTGCAGTGCGGGGTGTTCGCCAGGGTGAACACCCCACAAACTCTATCTCCCCTTTTCTTTAACTGCGTCATAGATGAGTTTCTTCATTCTCTTCCTAGCCATATAGGCTAGTCTCTAGGTGCTTCTTCCTTTAATGCTATGGCCTTTGCAGACGATCTTATTCTCGTAGCCTCTACTAAGATAGGCTTTCAGGAACTCCTTGACTGGGCAGTTGACTTCTCTATTCGAAGCTTTCTATTAATGAATAGAAAGGCCTCGAATGAAGAGAAGTCCTGCTCTTTAGCTCTTGTCCCCTCTGGTCGAGACCATAGAGTTTTCCCTGCATGGGAGGCCGTTGCATGCTTTGACCATCCTGGAAGAGTGGAGATACCTCGGTATCACGTTCACTCCAAAGGGAAGGTCTTCTGTCCCTTCTATTCTAGAATCTGGGATCGTTTCTTTGAGGAAAGCTCCTCTCGAACCCCAGCAAAGACCGTTTCTCCTTTCCTACTATCTCCTACCTCGCTTTTACCACAAGTTGGTGCTTGGTAGGACATATATCTCGGTACTGTCCCGAATGGACAGGGTTATCCGTTCAGCCGTGACATCATGCCGATTGCCACCTGACACTCCTACTGCATATTTCCATGCGAGGGTGAAGGATAGTGGGCTTGGGGTTCCATCACTTAGATGGCTGATCCCACGCCTGCGGCTATCGAGAATCGCGCAGCTAGAACTATCTTCTTCCCCCATCTGCAGAGAGGCTTTCTATAACCCATTAATACAAGAACACTTTAGGTGGGCTAAAGACTGGTCCCATTATCAAGGTACTTTAATCGAGTCATCACCCGCAGAACACAAGAGATGGGCATCTTTGTTGCACTGTTCTGTGGATGGTGCTCCTTTAAAAGAGTCATATTGACCTTATCAGGACGAGGATCAATGCCCTGCCTACTTGAGCCTGTACAGCTTGATGGGGTAGTGATGACTCCAACTGTAGGGCTGGCTGCCACTACAGTGAGACATTGTCTCATATAGCCCAGTGTCGCTTCCGCACCCATGGGGTCCGCGTGAGGAGACATGATGCCGTGGTCTCCATTCTGAACAACTGTTTTAAGAACAAAGGTTGGGAGACTGTGGTGGAACCACATTATAGGACCTCCGCGGGTTTGCATAAGCCAGACTTAGTGATTAAAAGAGATGATGGCATTTGGGTAGTTGATGCCCAGGTGTTGGGAATAGGGTGCTCACTAGCCTATAGCCATAATAATAAAGTAAATTATTATAAAAATAACCAAGATCTAGTTAGTAAGATAAGGGAGGAGCATGGGGCAACTCTGAGGTTTACCAGCGCCACCTTCTCTTTACATGGCCGTATGGAGTGCAGATAGTTATAAGGACTTAAAACAGCTTGGGCTTACGCAGAAGGATATAAAAGTTCTTTCCTTGAGGGCCCTACAGGTCACACTGGTGGCATGGCATTGCCACCAGAGAATGACTACAATGATAACTAGAACAGGCATAGGGGCAAAACACTTGTAAAGGCTTAGGGCTATATCAAGTCTGGACGAAATGTCTGGATGTGATGTAAGGATAGTATTGCCCATAACCAGTACAAAGATTAATACAAAAATAAAATAAATAAATAAAATAAAATAAATAACTAGTGGTGTACCACAAGGATCACTCCTTGGTCCACAGTTATTCAATCTGTAAATTAATGATATTAGGAAGGATTTGACAGGCGACATACAGCTATTTGCTGATGATGCAAAGATAGGTAGAGTAATCAGGAATGCTGCTGATATGCGGTGCTTGCAGAATGATATGAATGGGCTGGAATTGTAAGCATGGGAAAATGGATGCCAGTTCAATGTTAGTAAATTCAAAGTCTTGAACTTCGGCATGATTTGATATCCATTGTTGTATTATATTGATGGGATTATACTAGAAGAAACTGCTAGGGATCTTGGAGTGTTAGTAGATAGGAAGTTGAAGTTCAGGGACCATGAAGCAAAGATTGCAAATACAACTCAAAAGATAATTGCAATGCCGAAATGAACGTTCACATGTAGAAATAAGGATGATATTTTGCTTCTTTACAAGGCCTTGATAAGACCTCACTTGGACTATTGTGCACAGATTTGGTCTCGTGGTTTCTGTTTTGATTCTGATATAGTAGAGAAAGTGCAAAGGAAAGTGTTAAAAATGATATCAGGATTGTGGAATGCTGATTATGAAGACAGATTGAGAATTTGTAGAATGCAGACACTAGCAAACAGGAGAAAGAGGGGGATGATATGATTAAGACTTACAAACTTCTGAAAGGGTCACACAAGATTTCAGTTGATGGAATGTTTCATTTTATGGAGGGTGGGGAAAGGACATGAAGTCATCTTTCGAAGTTAAGAATGAATGCCACAAGAAGGGAGTGTGGGCTAGATTTTTCTCTCGTAGAGTGGTGTGTGATCGGAATGGATTGCCATTGGATGTCGAACGTGCAAGCAGTGTGAATGAATTCTTGAATAAGTATGATAGCTGGTGCACGTAGTATGTGGCCTCCCTCGATGAGTCCCTGAGTTCCTGGAGGTCTCTCTCTCTCTTAATAATTATAATATCATCTGGACTCTAAGGAATACCTGTCTGTAGAAGCCACTATATGTCATTCATCTAGTGCATGACATAGCCACATAAACTTCGCAGACACCCACAAAGTATTTTTTTCACTGTAAAAACACCAACATTTTTTCTATAACAACCAATAGTGGAAGAATTATAGAAGATAATGATGAAATTCTTTTATATGCCTTGCAATACTATAAAACTTATACCAAGCTAACACAACATCCATCAATGCCAATAGTATAATTCTTTTTGATGTGAAAATATTCTCATCCACAGTACATCATAAGAGAGAACTTCTCATTGTGCTACATGATTTGACAACTTCTTGGACTTCTTTATCAAAAGTTAAATCACCTAGCATAGACAGACTTACTACTGAATTTTACCAGTCCTGGAAACAACTTGGACTTAATTCTCCACAGAATATATGTTGAAGCCACTACCAATGGCTTCCCACCCAATATGACGGCATCTGTTATTAAGCTTATCCCAAAGCAAGAAGACCTTACAAAATTAGGAAACTTGCAACCCATCTCCATGATAAACACCAACGGTAAGATAATATCAAAAGACATTACCAACAAACTCAAACTCAATGAAATAATAGATAGGCACCTGAGCTATTCTATCATTGTAACACTAGACCAAGTAAAATCTTTCAACTGCATTGAACATTTCTACCTATTCAACTGCTTGAAAGCCTTTGGTTCTGGCTCATGCATCATTCAAGCCATTAAGATGTTATATACTAAGGCTGACATTTGCACAGAGATAAACAACAGGCTCACCATATCTATACCATACAGCAGGAGCATTAAACAAGGCTGTCTACTTTCTGGTCCCGTTTACACAATTGCCATAGAATCCTTTCTGAACCATTAAACATGTTGCTTAGGCTATTCCATCATAAACTTTCTAGCCGAGCCATAACCCTGACAGTGTATGCTGATGTTATTATTATAGCCTGCAAAAAGGAGGATTTCTCTAATATACAAACAGCATACCAACAATACCAAGCAGTCTCAGGAGCCAAACTAAATGCACATTAAAACTACAGGACTGTGGTGTGGCAAATAAAGAAACTGAATCAATGCCCCTATGCCTGGTCACTGGTCTGTAGAGGGAAACAAATACTTGGGAATTCACTTGGAAAACACACCATGTTATGTGGACAATTAGTGAGGTACACTTTAAACATTTCAAGCAAGTACAGGTATCCCTTGCTTAACACGGGATTTGATTAACGTGGCAGCCTTTAACCGTGCAGAACTCGCAGCTGATCTGACAGATACATGCAAAAGGTTTAATATAAATATTCTTACACAATTCAGCGTATAGCTTGGAGGTCATGAGTAGCTGCATTCATATGTTACGAGTGATATTCTGTTTTTTTTGCTCAGTTTGGTTTAACACATGTTGTGTAATGGTTGTGATATTTGACAATAAATTGTTTATGAGAGATACTGCAATCTCTGATGTCAGTATAGTTTGGTTTAGTTTTTTTTTTTTTTTATTCTTTGTTCAATAATTTCTAGATTGTAACTGAAAATAAATAGACCATCATGTATTACTGAAATAGAGAGCCAAAGGCTTATTTATCATACATGTCCTCTAGGAGATGTGCTTTACGTTATGGAAAATACTAAGGAAAGTAATCTGGAGCTTACTCCACTTTTACTACGAGTTGCCCATAAGGTTGCTTATGCTTGCATCTGCCGAAACTTTTAGTTTCTATATATTTGGCACGAAACTCTTGTAATTTCTATATTCGGTTATGAAATAATGTTGGATTCAATATCCACTTAATTTGTACCATCATGCACTATATTTGCACTGTTTTTTCTTTATGTTTATTGCATTTTAGCACATACTATTAATGAATGTATCTCTCAGATATACCGCGTCCTACGCTGCAATTTTTACCACCGCGAGCTCTGCAGGGTTATATTTATCACGCAAAAACATGCATGCCTCGTGGCATGAGCATGATGATGTCATTCCTCCTACGAATTATTAATACAGTAATCGATCATGGACGAATTGTAATTTTTACCATTAATTATTAGATTTGATTAACGCAATTTTGATATATGCGGTATCATCGAGGGATTAATTAACCACGTTAATCGAGGGATACCTGTACTAGGAAAGTGGGTATTAGTACAAGCCTCTGCCTCTGTAAGAGGAAGAGCAATTATTATTATTAACCAAATAGCTACCAGTGTCATTTGGCATGCATTAAAGATTGTCATACCACCATTGAACCAACTGCAGTTTATCAAACAAATACAATCACACCATCTATCAATTCATATGGAACCACACAAATTGGCTCTCATCCTTCAAGTTAAGTATTCTCTTGAAGAAGGAGGACAAAACTTGATATCCATTAACCACTGAATAATAACATTCTACACTCACTTTTTCCTCTACACCAGTGTTTCTCAACGTGGGGCATGTGCCCCCCCACAGGGGGACAATTTGAATATTTTGTGGGACAATTAGAAAATGTACATGTACATATTTATCATCATGATCATCAAGTCTTTCCGTGCCTACTGTCACATAAGGCTGCTACATATTTATACATATTTATATTATACTTTTTCAGAACTTGGCTGACTATTATGCTGGGGGGGGGGAGATCAAGATCTTTGAGACATTGAGGTGGGGGCATGATCCAAAAAACATTGAGAAACACTGCTCTACACCCAACAACAGGAAATGGCACACAAACGGATCACCGAATATATTTTCAGATCTGCTACTAGAAGTCTCTCTCTTCAACCTTGAGGATGACAGCAACCCATGAATCTAACAAACTTCTACAGAGATGCTCTTTGAAGATGGAAGAACTTAAACCTCCAGCACACAGTGAAGATTGCCTCCCTTCCTGAAATCCTCATGGGAACCCATCTTCCACAACACGATGGTAAGGACCTATCACTGAGAAAGATCTTCTTTTCTCTATGGAACTGGTGAGGCATGAGAGTCTTGGGTGACATTCTTTCTCCAAGCCTTACATGGTACTTTCCAAAATCACTCACGAACCTGGAATTTGGGAACCATGCCAAGCACATTGACACTGTGAAATCTGCTTTTTAGGTGAGTATGCCTGAGAGTATAACAGAAGAGGGACTCAGACCTCCCTGTGACAGAAGATGGTGCCTGTCATTTTGATAAAAACCAGCAATGCATGGGTGAGACATATACTCTCCAATGTAAACAAGATCTACAATACCCTAATACAATAGTCCAAGCATCCATCTCACTGGATAATTCCATGTCATCTTAACAAACACAAGTCCACTGGACCTACTATATCACAGCAAAGCCACCAAACTTGATGCCAGCATTCAGTGGAGAGTGGCACAATGCTTCTCTCACTCCTTCTGTATTACACAAGTTTAATCTGGATTTTTCAGATAACTGTCTCTTCTGCTGAGCCAGAACAGGCTAGCATATCTATCTAGAGTGCTCCGTCAATTGCAGATAATCTGTTCATCTCGGGAAATGGCAGAATTAACTTGCAGCCATCTTCTTTCAGAAGAGGAATATCTCAATCCTGTACACACACACATACGATAAAAAAACAAGCCATTCGATATGCAAGCATCTCTTCATCACTGCTTTCGCAGTGATATACAGTTTATCTTTGACACAGAAGAGCATATATCACAGCACCTTCACTAAGAGAGGCAGCTGACCATCTGCTTGCAGCCTTTAAACAAAAGGTAAGAAGACACCATCTCTTTCATGAGCATTGTCACTACACAGGGAGAACAATGCTTTTGATCTTTTCCACCAACAGAGTCAATTCTTGGTTAAGTATGGTGACAGCATCACAGTCCACTTCTCAACATAACAGCAACATTATTACTCCACCAAAAAAAAAAAAAAAAAAAAAAAAGAAAAGAAAAAAAAAAAGAAAGAGAGTTTCCTGCTGTTTGATGGAAAAATATGAACAGTGATCATATAACTTAGTTTCATGTGATTTGTAATATTATTTTATTTAACTATTAATGTATTAATGTGCATGTAAAATCTCTACCTGACTGCAGAGAAAGCAATTTTAATTAATTCTAGTTGATCTTTGTAAATAAGATTGTAATTTTAATAATAATCATAATAATAATAAAATCTTTCTGCCTGTCTCTCGTGTGCAACTTTCTCTCTCCTAATTGCAATCTAGTTGATGTAATTATTATTATTATTATTATTATTATTGTTTGGGCCTCCATGGAGTCAAAAGACTCATCCCAGGAGGTTCTTCCTAGGAAACACAAAGTCTATCAAGACTCATCGTGGGAGGTTGTTTTAAGGAAACACTTTTATCATACCATTCCTTGAACCCATTGACCATTTCTGCTCTAATCACTCTCTCAGGCAATGCATTCTATGGTTCAACCACCCTCCATGCAAAGAAATCACTCGCAACCTCCTTTCGTAACTTCCAGGGATGGCCCCTTGTCATCACTCCTTCCTGCTGTTTGACCAAACGAAAGAAATCCCAAATGTCTACCCTGTAACTGCCTCTCAACAGTTTAAAATTCTCGATCATATCAACTCTCCTTCTTCTATCCACCAAACTCTGCAGTCCACATTCCCTCAGTCGATCGTTGTAATTGACATTGTACAGCCCTGAAACTATCTTTATTATCTGCCTCTGTACCCTTTCCACAGATAATTTATCCCCTTCAAATCCTGAGGATGAAATCTGAAAACAATAGTCTAAGTGTGGTCTGATCAGGGTCTTATACAACAGAATGATAACTCTTTTATCTCTGCAGGTCAGTGTCCTTCTCATTATTGCAGCAATCCTCTGTGTTACCTTCACTACCTTTGCAATATGTCCCCTAAATTTCAGGTTTCTATCAGTCATCATCCTCAGATCTCTTGTCTTCTCTACTTCATCCAGTACAACTCCTCCAATAAAGCATGAAGAGTCCCATCGATGTGTCCCAAACCTCAAGACCTTAGATTTTTCTGCATTAAACCGACCCCCATTCATATGCCCATCTGTCTAGTTTATTCAAATCCTCTCTCAAGGCTACCACATCAGCACTATTACTAATAACCCTTCCCAGCTTCACATCATCTGCAAAAAACTGAATATCCCCCTTGCAATCCACTGACAATGTCATTGATATAAAGGTTAAACAATATAAGTCCCAGTAATGAGCCCTGTGGGACCACCACTTGTAACCTTCTGCCTCCTTGAAACTGCTCCACTATACACACAACTCTCTGATACCTATCGGACAGCCAATCCTGAATCCAGATGACCAACCTGACATCCAAACTCGTGCTGCAAATTAAATATCAGCTTATCATGTGGCACCCTGTCAAATTTCTTCGCTAAATCCAAGAAAATGGCAGTGTATACCTTTCCCTCATCTACTGCTCTTGTAACTTTATCATAAAAGGCTAGCATATTACTAAAACAAGAGTGCCCCTTAACAAATCCATGTTGACTCTCACAGATAGCATTACCCTCATCTGCCCAATGCTGTATATGGTCCCTCACTAATTTCTCTACGATCTTAACAACTATTGACACATAAACTGGCCTATAATTAGACACTTCCAGTCTGCTACCGCCCTTATGCAATGGCACTATCTTACTCTCTTTCCATCCCTTCGGTATCTTTCCTGTAGCCAGACTTTCATTGAAAAGCCAGGTCAAAGGAGCTGTTAGTTCCTTAGCACATTCTCTCAAAACTCGTGGTGAAATACCATCATGTCCCACAGCTTAACTGCCATCCAGAGTACTCAGTATTTGGAACACACTCTCCTCCTGCATCTCTAAATCTTGAACCTGCCCTATCCCTCTAGTATTAAAATTTATTCCTCCAGGATGAAGTACTCCAATAAAGTGTTCATTGAACAATTCCACTATATCCTCTGCATCAGTCACTCTATTCCCATTTCTATCCAACAATGTCATTCTTCCAAAATCATTTCTCCCCCTACTGGCTACGTAGCTAAAAAATTCCCTAGGATTTTCTTTGAATCTTTGGGCCAATCCCTTCTTGTATTCCAGTGTCAATACAGCTTACTATTTCTGCTAACAAATATTCATTCTCAATTTCCCAAGCACTAATGATATCCTGGCCTTCCAATTCTGCCCTCCATGGACCTGCCCCTAGTTGATATCTAAGACTATTATAATCACCTGCCTTATAATTCCACATATGTTCCCGTCTCCTGCATGTCTGTTCATCTTCCAAGTCAAAACCACATGGTCACTCTCTCCAACTGGTGGGAGAAATGTCATCTCAGTTATTATCAACTCTTCTGATGCTATGACCAAATTCAAAACTGTTGAACCTCTTGTTCCCTCTATTGCATGTTGCCTAAGACATTTGTTCCTCAAGAATTCTAGAAATTCTGTTCCCTTATTGCTATATGCATCTTCCTCTCACCAATTTATACTGCTGTTGTTAAAATCTCCCATAACAATCATTCTTCTTGCACTTGCCAAGCTCAACTGTCTAAACATCTCCTGGTCCCCACCCTCTGTGCTCCTTGGTTTGTAGCAACACCCCCACTAAATATCCTGTATTTCCCACCTCTACCTCACACCATATGCTTTCAAAATCATTAGTGTCACCGCCTTCCGAAGCCTCCACTCTTAGAGGACATAAGTCGTCACTTATCATAAGAAGTACTCCACCACCACGCTTTCCCTTTCTACCCTGCCGAAAAATGCTGTGCTCTGCTACTTCTGTTCCTGTTATTATATCCTGTTCTATCAACCACATCTCAGTGATCCCAATAATCTTTGGCCAGGCTGATGCTATTAGCACCACCAATTCATCTCCTTTATTCCAGATACTCCTGGCATTAGTATAAAGCATAAAAATGTCACTGTTTCTATTCCTAGCATTATCCCCTCTAGACTCCACTGGGCTCAGCGTTACCTGATGTTGTTGTCCCCTTCTCCCAAGTCCCCATTCCTACAAGAGGCCATCCCTGCTACCATCCACCCTGGGTATTCTACATTATTGACACACCAACTCGTCCAGAACAGCAGTCTTTCCAGATGCCTACGTCCTTCTTCGTTCAAATGCAAGTAGCCTCTCACATACAATTCCTTTCTGTCCTCAGATGCCCTCCCAGCATCCACATATTCCAATCCTCTCTTCTGACACGTTCTAGCTATTATGTTATTCAATATTACTGCTCTTCTGCTCAGCTCGTTACTAGGCAACACGCACACTATCTTTCCTCTCTACGTTTTCTCTTGTACAACCTCATGCAAGAATATCATATCTCTAGCCACCCAATTTACATTGCCTCTCAAGTCATTCGTCCCTACCATCACAATCATCTCATCCACCCTTTCACCCCTCTTAATTACCATATCCACACTTTCTATCGTTCCTCCAAGCAAACACTCCTCAGTCCACTTACTCTGGCATGAAGATTTACACATAAGTTTCATATGAGATATAATCAAAAAATGAAGATTTGATTATTATTTTGGGGGAGGGGGGAAATAATCATGTGCATGCACTTATTAAGAGAGAGAGAGATATGATATGGTGGTTAAGATCCTTGTTTAATATATTTAATGATTGTGTTAAAATATTAAGAATGAAATGTCTGTATATGCTGATAACATCTCAAAAGAGAGAGTTTTTCCAGATGACCTTAGTTCCTAACAAGATGCAATCTTATCTATGTTTGTAGTCTTTTAAAAGATTGGAAGAGAGGACAGGAAAGTAGATTTAAAATTTAATGCAGACAACTGTAAGTATATGCAATTTGAAGCAGGTAGCATTAGAGTAAGAGATAAAGATGCTAGGACAGATTTCAGAAGGAGCTAATGCATACAAGGATTTGTGTCTTGGCTAAGAGGAAATTTAAGCTTAGGTATCATAACGGTAATAGAAGTAAAGCTCAAAAAATTGCAGGTATCATTAAAAGAAACTTCACTTGGTCAAACCATATTGGATTACAGATCCACACCAACCGTAATTGCCTAAAGCAGGTTGAGGTTATCAGGAACGACAGCTTTCCAGTCCAATGTATCTGCAGCTAAGTTATTGAAAATTCCTAGAGGTTAAGCCCTTATGCTCTGGATGCTTTCTATCCATCTCCATCTTGGTTTTCCCACCAGTATCTTTCCTTCTACTCTTTGGTGAACTTGAGGAAATTTTTCACTAGACATTCTGTATACATGTTGTTCTTCATTGATTTTTGCCGTTGTTGGAAAATATGGTAGTGTAATTCTTCTCCGATTGCTTAATTTGTTTCAGTCTGTGTATTTTTATTTCTCTTGAACACTTGTTTTCAAAGTCTGTCAATCTTTGCTCTTCCTTTTGTTTGATAATCCAAGTCTGTGCATCATAAAGAAATGTGAAGAACACTAATATATATATATATATATATACACATACATACAGTAAACAGGCTTTGGATTTAATGGACATAATTTGACAAATAAATACAGATAATGAGATAATTAATAAAAATATTTATAATACGATAGTTAATTAGAAGCGATTGGCAGTGTTTATAAATAGTGTCTTCGGATACGTTCATGTATATTCGTGATATTTTGTGCGTACTCATAATAGTTCATGCTTGTGCATATGCTTTGGTTCGGTAGCATAGTGTCAGCAGCGTTGCTAGCGCAAAATACATGTTTAGGCTGTTGCTGGAGTAATTTTTAGTTAAACCGTTATTAATCATTATTAATATCAGTTAATATGTCTGGGGTTAAAATTAAACGAGTAAACTTGACGATAGCACAGAAACTTGAGTTAATAAGTAAGTTGGAAAGTGGTGCATCTGTTGCTCATGTTTGTGAACTTTATGGAGTGAAAAAGCAAACAGTTTTGGACATACTCAAAAATAAAGACAAACTTACTCAGGTTTCACTAAAATATAGCATTGAGAGCTCTAAAAGTTGTTTCACTGTGGCGAATAAGAAGCATGCAAAGTTGGGCAAGCATAAGAATTTAGATGAAGGAGTTTACAAGTGGTTTGTTCAACAGCGGTCTAGTGGCATTGTTGTTCATAGTGTTGAACTAAGGTGGGCTGCTGAAAAACTGGCACAACACATGGGCATACAGTTCCAAGCAAATGATGGGTGGGTTTGGTGCTTTCGTAAATAAATGCCATGGCATTATTGTTGTCTCCAAGAGATTGTATAAGAAGTTTCTTGAAGAGGTTATGGTTGTCTTGGAGAACGAAAACGATCCCAAAGAAGATACAAGAGGAGCCAGGACACTTCAAAATTTGAGCACATACTGCATCATGTCCGCCATCTTTAATTTTGCTGCCGCTTGGAAGGAGATAAAGACTACAACATTAGCTAACAGGAGTGAACCAGAATACTATTTCAGAGGTTTTGAAACCTCTGATTTCCATGAAACTTTGATGTGACTGGTGATAATGTCAGTAAGAATGACATTGAACAATGGTTAGACATTGACAAGGGTGACCCAGGCTACCAAATTCTCATCCAGGAAGAGATTGCTAAAGATGTTCTATGGGGCGATCAGGAAATTGATAATGAGGAAGAAGAAGAAGTGGTTCCAGCTAGTCCGAAACGATTGGTGGTTAGAGAACACATGGAACATCATCTCATTCATAGGCGCATCTTCAGATCCAGAGGTGATTGCTTATTACAAACATTTTTGGCAGTTTCGATCGTTAATTATTAAGAAACAGGATAAAAGTGAAAAGCAACTGAAACTGATGCTTTTTTAAAGCCCAGTCCCAACTCTTAGCCTCTAATGGCCCGTTAAATCGAGAGTTTACTTTATATATATATATATATGCAGAAAGTATTTTACCTTGGGTATAATAAATGTTAAAGATGCCAAGCTATTTTAAACCTGGTTTTACTCCATTTCCCAAGTAAGCAAACAGACAAACAAGTCAAGTTTGTGCCTGCAAGTGTTGCAAATCTAGCTGATTCTACTTTTACCATGAGTTGCTTGGTCTTGCACTACATGTAGGGTCAGCTAGACTTGCAACACTTGCAGGTGCAAACTTGACTTGTTTGTCTGTTTGCTTACTTGGGAAATGGAGTAAAACCAGGTTTAAAATAGCTTGGTATCTTTAACACACACACACACACACACACACACACACACACACACACACACACACACACACACACACACACACACACACACACACACACACACACTTATATATATATATATATATATATATATATATATATATATATATATATATATATATATTAAGTTCTTTAGAGAGGTGTGGATTTTTCCAAATATTTGTTCGTAGTGGACTTCCCCCCTGCCTTAGATTCCTTATTGTCTGTAAATAATACTGTATTATTTGTATATCTTATATTTTTGTCCATTTGCAGATATTTCCAAATTTGGTGTAGACTTGTAATGGTCATCCAGGCATGGCTTAAATATATAGTGAGAACAAATATACCTATGTGAGTCCTGTCTTGACTAGCATTTCAAAAGTTTCACTGCTCCAAATTTTATTGATGCAATAATATTTTTAATACTGGTAGTGATGCATGGTATTGATATTTTTTCATTTTAAAATTGCAAAAAAAATAATTTTTGATTATTCAGTCAAATGCTTGCTTAATGTCTATAAAGTAGCAATAAAGATTTTTTTATCCCACATTAGTTGAGATAATTGTGGACAATCTTCTATCCTATTTGCTCTTCTCCTTAATGTTGCTCATAATTTCTTGTGATTCTGCTTTGTATAATTCTCATAAATAATTTTGGTGTGGCTTAGTAAGATTATTGGTCTATAATTTTCACATTCATGAATACAGCCGTTTTTCTGTGTATGAGAATTATTCTTCCAAATTTCCAGTCATTAGGAATTTCTCCAAAACTTATAATTTGGTTGAATAATACTAAATGGTGGCGCTGATAGCATCAGCCTGGCCAAAGAATATAGGGATCACTGAGATGTGGTTGAAAGTAGAGGATATAATAATAGGAATAGAAGTAGCAGGGTATAGCATATGGTGTGAGGTAGAGATAGGCAAGACGGGATATTTAGTAGGGTATTGCTACTAACCAAGGAGCACAGAGGGTGGGGACCAGGAGATGTTTAGACAGTTGAGCTTGGCAAGTGCAAGAAGAATGATTGTTATGGGAGATTTTAACTACAGCAGTATAAATTGGGGAGAGGAAGATGCATGTAGCAATAAGGGAATGGAATTTCTAGAATTCTTGAGGGACAAATATCTTAGGCAACATGTAATAGAGGGAACAAGAGGTTCAGAGTTTGGAATTTGGTCATAGCATCAGAAGAGCTGATAATAAGTGACATGACATTTCTCCCACCAGTTGGAGAGAGTGACCATGTGGTTTTGACTTGGAAGATGCATAGACATGCAGGAGTATCAAAGATGCGGGAATATATGTGGAATTATAAGGCAGGTGATTACAATCGTCTTAGACATCAACTTGGGGCAGGTCCATGGAGGGAGGAATTGGAAGGCCAGGATATCATTAGTGCTTGGGAAATTGTGAAGGGATATTTATTAGCAGCAATAGTAAGCTGTATTCCACAAGTGAAGAAGAGGACACAATTTGGTGTAAAGTGGATGACAAACAATATTAAACAGGAACTGCATGTGAAAAAGTGTCTATGGAAGAGATATAAGGACACAGGTGAAGAGCAAATGCATGAAGAATATAAGACACAGGCCAGGAGAGTGACTAGTATGGTAAGGAAGACGAAACTGGAATATCCAAAGAAAATCCTAGGGAATTTTTTAACTATATGGCCAGTAGTAGAAATGATTGTGGAAGAATTACATTGTCGGATAAAAATTGGAATAGAGTGACTGATGCAGAGGACATATTTGTTCAATGAACACTTTATTGGCGTATTTCATCCCGGAGGAGTAAATTTTAATACTAGAGGGATAGGACAGGTTCAATGTTTAGAGGTGCAGGAGGAGAACGTGTTCCAAATACTGAGTACTCTGGATGTCAGTAAAGCTGTGGAACTGGATGGTATTTCACCACAAGTTTTGAGAATATGTGCTGACAGCTCCTTTGATCTGGCTACAGGAAAGGTGTCCAGGGAATGGAAGGAAGGTAAGATAGTGGCATTGCATGAGGGCGGTAGCAGACTGGAACTGTCTAATTATAAGCCAGTTTGTGCATCATCAGTAGTCAGTAAGATCTTGGACAAATTAGTTAGGGACCATATACAACATTGAGCAGATGAGGGTAATGTTATCTGTGAGAGTCAATATGGATTAGTGAGTGAGGGGGGCACTCTTGTTTTAGTAATATGCTAGCCTTTTATAATAAAGTTACAAGAGCAGTAGATGAAGGAAAGGCATATACTGCCATTTTCTTGGATTTACCAAAGGCATTTGATAGGGTGCCACATGATAAGCTGATATGGTGGGGCAGTTTGAAGGAGGCAGAGGGTTACAAGTGTAGTCCCACAGGACTCAGTACTGGGAACTATATTGTTTAACCTTTATGTCAATGATATTGTCAGTGGATTGCAGGGGGAATGTTCAGTTGTTTGCAGATGATGTGAAGATGGGAAGGGTTATTAGTAATATTGCAGATGTAGTAGTCATGCAAGAGGATTTCAATAAGCTAGACAGATGGGCAAATGAATGGGAGTATTAGTTTAATGCAGCAAAATGTAAGGTCTTGAGGTTTGGGACACATCGATGGGATGCTGCATACTCTATAGGAGGAGATATACTGGAGGAAGTAGGGGGAGACGAGATCTGGAGTTGATGATTGATAGAAACCTGAAATTCAAGGGAATATTGCAAAGGTGGTGAAGGTAACACAGAGGATTGCTGCAATAATGAGAATGATGCTGACCTGCAGAGATAAAAGAATTATCATTCCGTTGTATAAGACCGTAATCAGACCACACTTAGACTATTGTTGTCAGATTTGGTCCCCAGGATTTGAAGGGGATAAATTAACTGTGGAAAAGGTACAGAGGCAGATAACAAAGACAGTTTCAGGACTGTACAATGTTAGTTATGAGGATCGGCTGAGGGAATGTGGACTGCAGAGTTTGGTGGATAGAAGAAGGAGAAGTGATATGATTGAGACTTTTAAACTGTTGAGAGGTGGTTACAGGGTTGACACTGGGGAGTTCTTTTGATTGGTTGAACAGCGAGATGGAGTGATGACAAGGGGCCATCCCTGGAAGTTATGGAAGGAAACTGTGAACAAGAGGGTGAGGAGTGGTTTCTTTGCATGGAGGGTGGTTGAATCGTGGAATGCATTGCCTGATAGAGTGGTGAGAGCAAGAACAGTTATTGAGTTTAAGGAGTGGTATGATAGACTTTGTGTTTCCTAGGAGAGACCTCCCACATTGAGTCTTGATAGACTTGTGTTTCCTAGGAAGGACCTCTGGCGATGAGTCTTTTGACTCCTTGGGGGCCTTAATAATAATAATAATAATAATAATAATAATAATAATTGATTCATTTGTGTTTCTTCTCATTCATTGCAGAACTCTATCAATATTTCACCACCTGGGATGTAACTGTTTGTGGTTTTCCAGTAATTCAGATGTGCACTGAGTAGTAGGTTTTTCTTTTTATCTTCTTCTTTTGATGACATGGGTCTATTATTTCAGGAGTAAGGCCGATTATTATTAGTTCTCTCTCGCTCTCTTTCTTACTATAATGTTTTTTGTTGCATCTAGTATTGCATTTGTTCCCTTTTTCAAAAATTCTTTATTTTAAAGGTTATGGTTCCTACTTTATAATATCTTGATTTTTTTTCTTGAAATAAATTTTCTTATTTTCTTATTAGTAGTTTTTGAATGTATGCTTTATTGTTGCTGATAGAATTTCATGATTAGAATCCACATCTATTTTCTATAAAGTTTTCACATTTTGGTATGATGTTTTACATTTTTCATTAACTAGGATAAAATCAATACAGTTTTTAGCTTTGTAATCAGATAAGATCCATAGTGGTTTCTTAGAGACAGTCATAGGACTGTCTCTATGAAAAAAATATTGTGTTAGAATTCACCATTCCCGTTGTATTACAAAAAAAGTCAGATTTCTTTCATCAATTCCTATTTCTCCATTACTTTCTACTTATCTTCAGATACATACAGTATCTACCATTTATCCAACCTTCAAAACAATGACTCTTCAATTAATCTACCCTTCTGTGTCATCTGACTTCTGGTACAGCCCACATAATTCACTTCATTTATCCAACCCCTTCAGATATCGGAATGGCAAATTGCCTTCCCATCATGGTCAGATAAATGGTAGATTACTCATCATCATCATGGTCATCCTTAAATTCCTGATATTTAATCTCAGGAGCTATACAGATATTATGATAACTGTCATATTTTAGGGAAAGACAGCATATACTAGAATATTAATTAAAAACTGTAATTAATACTTCCTATATTTTGGTAATGTTACATTACCATCTTTAGGGATCACAAAATAATGATATGTGCATGCAGGCACTAATCACTAAGCAAATATGGCTGAAGAAAACAACTGAAGTCGGTCCTAGAGGCCTAAAGAACATCAACCCAACCGCCAATACAACCCAATTTAGCCCACTAGGGTTGTATTGGCTGTTGGGCTGATGTTCTTAGATTGCAAGCTTCCATATATGGGGCAGTCTCATGCATCCAGATTTGTTGAGGGTTGGGGAGTTTTTTAGGGGAGTTGGGGAGGTTGATTCCAGGAATAATCTCTCATATTTATACTTGTGCAGTGTAGTGAAGTGGCTTCTTCCAGCGTATTTTGTGGTAGGTGTCCAAAGCATGGTCAGCAAATCCTGAGTTGCTGTATTTATTGGTGGAACTGGATATAGTCCTTATGTTCAGATATCTTGATATTAGCTGTCCTGCCTGTTTGGCCATAGACCTGGTATACTCCAGGTAGGTGTAGGGGAAGTGGCTGGTCTTTGATGGAGCAGATAAGAGATGCCAATTTTTTATATGGTTTGTAACAAGTTGTCAGGTCATATTTTTTTAGGATTTTTGTTAGCTTTTCAGAAGTACCCTGGATATAAGGAATGGTGATAGATTTAGAGTAATCTCTGTTATGAAGGGGGGGGGGATAATTGGTTTTAATATTTTTTTTATTTTGGGGGGGGGGGATTGTAACCATTGGCTATGAAGGTGTTAAGAATATGATTAAGTCCAGTAGTTAGGGCATTGTTATCTGAACTGATTAATTTTGCCCTGTTATATAAGGTTTTTATAATCCCATATTGTTGGGAGGGGGGGGTGATTGCTGGTGAATGTATTTACCTGTATGTGTAGGTTTTCTGTAAACAGAGAAAGCCAGGGATCCATCAGGCTGGTGTGTAATCAGAGTGTCTAGAAAAGGGAGATTGTTATTGTTTTCCTTTTTCAAGGTAAACTGGATCCTGGGGTGTTGATTGTTCAAGTGTGTTAAGAAGTTGTGGAGTGTATCCAAGCCATGCAGCCAAATACACACATCATCTATGTAGCATAGCCAAACAGTAGGTTTATGTGGAGCCGAGTTTAAGCTGAGTGTTAATTGCAGGTGGTTAATCTCTGCAGTGTGTTGTGTTTGTAAATTTGTGTGCATTCTGCAGCCAGTTTATCTGTCTGGCAGGATGAAAAACTTACATTATGCTAGCCTGCATATATGGAATCCTCATCCATCTGAATATCATTTTAATTGTATTTGTGCATTGTTCTGTATCCTTCTTAACTTTTTCTAGTGTTTATCATGTTACTTGTTGAATCCCATATTTCCTGGTTATGAATTTATTGTATTGTTTCTTGATTAATGTGTTAGAAACTAATTGTTTTATTTTCTTTTTTACTATTTTCAAAGGAAAAGGAATCAACAGAAGATTATAATGTGGCTTGTATTCTTACATTACCCCCTTATCAGCGAAAAGGTTTTGGAAAGTTACTTATTGAATTTAGTAAGTTTAAATACTTCATTAGCATCCAGATTAAGATTATGTTTTTCAATGAATGAAGAGCATTAGTAATTTGCAGAAGTTATATGTAGCTCACATATAAGTGACCAGATGTGAAATGACATAATGAAACTTTGCAAATTTATGAACACAGAAAATAGTTTTTAAATTTAATTTCAGACTTTAAAACTTTTAAAAGTTTAGATGCATAAAGTTAAATCACTTTTAAGTTTATTTCCATGTACTATTAATTCTGAAAGTAATCAGAATCTAACCTGAGTTAATCAAATTCACAGCATGTGCAGGTTTCCTATAGTGTGAACTGATACGAAGACAAAATATTGCTGGTGTAATTTTTATTTCAAAATGTTTACATGAAATTCTTTCCCTATTCATGAATAAAAATCCATACCATTCAAAGTTTATTTAATTAACTGCTTTATGATGTTAAAAGTGACATTACAGTAGAGCAGTATTTTTTGAAATGCACAGAAACACATTTAAAAAAAAAAGACTTCATTTTTACTATCACTCTTCATTATATTCCAAGAAATTGGCATTTGTTCAACATATAAAATATTCTTTGCCATCTTCCACAAAATACCATAAATGATATTAGCTTCAAGCTGTTGTCCTTCTTTCATTATCCTCCATACCAAAAAAAAAAAAAAAAAACATCTGATTTAGAAAGGAAAGTACTTCACAATTTAAGAAGAAACAAGGAGATCATAATTTTGAAGGAGACAGAGGCAATGCAATAGTTACCACGAACATTGCAAACAATGTTTCAAAGATATCTCTCCTTCATTCAGATTCTATAACCTATTCCACTTCAGATAGTGATCCTGCATGGTCAACTCATAAAGAAACAAACGATCATTTTTGCGGTATGCCACTGGTCAATTAAATCGAAATGGAAACACAAATATCTTCACCCTCTGACTCCAAGATTATATGGCTGACTGACATTCCTGTGAGATCTGTAGTTGGTAGTATAAGTTCACCTACTTATCTTTTACCCAAAATCATGCAGGATTACTGAAGAGCCACATTAGACACAGATTCCTACATTAAGAATTTAGCTCATTTTGTTCAGGAAACCATCGATTATTTCCATTTTGTCATCTGACATCCTTGCAAGTCTAGATATAGCTTCTGTCTATATGTGTACTTGTAGATGAAATGTTGAACCTTATTAAAGACCTCCTCTCACCAAATGTGTCACAAGAATTTTCAAGCACTGCTTTCAGTCCAGTTTCTTTAAATTGTCTTTACAGACACTTTATTGGCCTGGCTGTGGCTAATTCCCCCTATCTTCCCCTTCTGCAAATATATTCATGAGAACTTTGAAAAAAAGTTTTTCTTTCTTTGGCCAATCCAAAACCTGCCATTCGGTGGAGAGATGTGTTCATAATATTATTATTATCGGGAGACATGATATTTCAGATTTAAATAATTTTTTAAATTCTTTCAACTCCTTTCATCCAAAAATTCATTTCACATAAGAATTAGAGAATGAAGACAAACTACCCTTTCTTGATGTCCCTTATATGTTCAAGAACACCAGTAAACACAATTTTATTAGACATTTACTAAAAGTTCACTCACACTGTCTGTATCTCTCATCTCTTCACCATCCATCACAAAAAAAATAAGCACAGTTCACACCTTAAAAAACAAGCAGTTTCCATTTTAAAATATGAAGATAAGGAAAAAAGAAGTTCAGTTTCTTCTCAACCAGTTCATCCTTAACAAGTATTCAAAGGACATTATCCAAACAATACTATTTTGGGATGATCTGGGAAAATCCGTATATTGACTTATAGAGGCTCCATTGCCTTTCCATATGTCATCATAATATCAGAGTTGCCTCTAAACCTATCCAAACCATATATAACCTCCTTCAATCTCCAAAAGATAGTAATCCCATCTATTAACTTCCAGGTGTTTACAGAGGTCCTTGTAGTCTACGTTACATAGGTCAGACTTGCCAAATTTTCAAATAAGAAAGGACTATCTTAGTGACATTGCATACAGAAGACCAAAAAAAAAAAAAAAAAAATTGAGACTTGCTTAATACTTCTACAACACAGATCACAATGTCAATTAGGATAAAGCCACCATATGCCCTATCTTCTATTTGCATATCATTGAAGAAATCCTCTATTTGCATCATATCAAATAATTCACTACTGTCATTCACTTATATGGCTCTCTTTCTTAGCAAAAACCAATGACTCATAATAAATTTAGTTTAATCCTTTATCCAAGTTTGAGCAAACAAAGTTTGTGCCTGAAAATATCTTCAGGACTGAGGAAAGGTAGTGCAACACCAGGCAACTCGGAGCAAAGGTGGACCAAGCTATCATCACTCCTATCTCAGTATCTTTCATAATGCAAAACACATCTCCTTGCAGATATGTATAATGTATGCATTAAGGGAAGGGCCACTACCCAGACCGGTTTCGACCTTTATTGAGGTCTCGTCAATAGGAGCCAGGCCCAGAGGTGGAGATACCAAGGCAGAAGCAATGGAGTGGTCATCTTTACATATAGGAGTTGCCAAAAGGTGGGCCACCTTATTATTAAATTACTCTGGATTTAGAGAAAGATGTTGAAAGTTTACTATAGTCTTACCAAGTGCAAAATAAACTTTCAACATCTTTCTCTTTTGATTTCCATTTTGCACTTGGTTAGACTATAATAAACTTTCAACATCTTTCTCTAAATCCAGAGTAATTTAATAATAAGGTGGCACACCTTTCGGCAACTCCTATAGGTAAAGATGACCTCTCCATTGCTTCTGCCTTGGTATCTCCACCTCTGGGCCTGGCTCCCACTGACGAGACATCAATAAAGGTCGAAACCGGTCTGGGTAGTGGCCTTCCCTTAATGCATAACATTATACATATCCGCAAGGAGATGTGTTTTGCATTATAGGAGATACTGAGATAGGAGTGATGATAGCTTGGTCCGCCTTTGCTCCGAGTTGCCTGGTGTTGCACTACCTTTCCTCAGTCCTGAAGATATCTTCAGGTGCAAACTTTTTTGCTCACACTTGGATAAAGGATTAAACTAAATTTATTATAGTCTAACCAAGTGCAAAATAAACTTTCACCAATGACTCATCTTTAGTGATGTCTGGAAGTCATTGATTAGGTCTCTAAACATAACTAATTTTAATCACCTGTGACAGTAGTGAAGAGAGAAACATGCTAGGCACAGTAAATAATAAAATTAGCATAAATATTTACTAACAGTACATCATCAGTGGGGAACAAACAAGGCAATTCAAAGAGACAGAATAAAAGGCAAGCATGACTATAATTCAACCAATAACAGCAAGCGCTATGAGCTAGAAGGATCATATCTAATATAAATAATTTCTAATATTTCCATAAGATAAGAATCTTCTAAACTTTTTTTTTTTTTTTGGTGGGGGGGGGGGTCCATTCTGATTGAAATTTGGCCAGTGCAAGAGGACTTTAGAACTTCTTTGAAGGGACATTCATATTTGAATACACTTCTGTGGAGAAGGCATGCCTCACTCTTAAGAATGCTGCGTTTGGTTTCAGTCCTATGTTGTGTAGGAGCAGACTTTAGAGGTTTAAGGTGTTCAGTGCAATATAAATGTTTGCTCATTCTTTTTTTCACAGAACAGCATGTCTGTCCAAAGTATGTTAGATTACATTCACAAGAAATCTGGTAAACAACAACCAGACAGGTGAAAATTTGACTTTTGTAGTTGGTAAGAATTTATAAATTTTGTTGACAAGTAAATATGTAGGTATTAGGTGAAACTTCTTCAAGAGTTTCACTTAATACCTACCTATAGGTTCAGAAAAGTCAGAAATATATGGAATTAGAACCCATTTCTTTCAGTTGAAGTATCCTTCATTGTAGGATTTTGCTATATGTCAAATGGGAAGAAGGTTGTAGTCATTTGATTCCATTGTAAAGTTTGGATTTTTTTTCATTGCAAAGTTCTGTTGATTCAGTCTAAGAAAGTGGTTAATGCATTGGAATGAAGCCAAATGGAAAATGTATACTCTACATAGCAAACCCAAGAAGAGGGGTTGAGGATAAATGGTTGGAAACAAAGTATCTATGTTTGCAGCCATTTCAAATAATAATAATTAGCAAAGGGTGGAGATAAAGAGCTCCTCATGGCTGTACCCTCATTCTGTTTGCAGATCTTATTTTTCCTGCTAAAATATCCCAGTTGTACCACTCCATGTGAAGCAACTTTTCATGGTGGAGGTGACCTCCCAGTGATGGTTCTGGCCCTTTCATTCTTCCTCTTTTTCTTTGCTTTTCTTCATGTATTCTTCACTCCGCTTCCCCTGAGTCTTTTTTTATTATCCTATCTTTCAGACTACCATCACTGGGATTCAACACCATGTTTGTTGTACAGTGCAACCTATGGATGTCCAGAAAGGAGGAAACTGGTAGTCTTGCACTACTTTGGGAAGACGGGCAGTCCTACATGGTCTGTACAGGGTCAAGAGTGCTGCAATAAGTCTCTTTTCCCATGGTCTGGGGACATGGCCCAAGATATTTGCTATGATGCTCATATAGTGTCTTGGGGGGGGGGGAACCCTGGTTTCACTCTCGAGTGCAGTCATTGCTTGCTTGCTTGCCAAAGAGTGGACATCCATGTGTGGCTCCATGGTGAATGAGGAGCTCTTGGCACTGAACAAATACTGCTTTGAATCCTCAGTTGTTTCAGGGGCCCTAACAAAATTCCAACCAATAACAGAAATAAGAAACAAAAAATGTGATACCAGTATAAATGTACCAGTTTTTCTAATCATCTGTGCAACACTTGAAAAGCCAGTAGTCAGGTTCTCCCAGAACAGTTAAGAAACTATGTTCTGGCGATATCCTTGTAGAAACATCATGTCAACAACAGTCCTAAAAACTACTCAAAGCAACATCAATGGGTGGAATACAAAAAAAAAATAAAATAAAATAAAAGTTACTAGTTAATTTTTTGGGGGGATTTATTGATATTGATATAAGTCAGGTGATTATAATAGTCTTAGGTATCAACTAGGGACAGTTCCATGGAGGGCAGAATTGGAAGGCCAGGATATCATTAGTGCTTAGGAAATTATGAAGAAATATTGTTAACAGCAATAGTAGGCTGTATTCCACAAGTGAAGAAGTGGACACAATTTGGTGTAAAGTGGATGACAAACAATATCGAATAGGAACTGCAATTGAAAAAGAGATTATGGAAGAGATATAAGGAGAGGTGGAGGGCAGATACACAAAGAATACAAGACACATGCCAGGAGAGTAACTAGTATGGTGAGGAAGGCAAAACTGGAATATGAGAAGAGATTAGCATTAAGATCCAAAGAAAATCCTATGGAATTTTTTAGCTATGTGGCCAGTAGGAGGAGAAATGATTGTGGAAGAATGACACTGTGGGATAAAAATGGGAATAGAGTGACTGATGCAGAGGACATAGTGGAATTGTTCATTGAGCACGTTATTGAAGTATTTTATCCTGGAGAAGAAATACTAGAGGGATAGGGTAGGTTCAGGATTTAGAGGTGCAAGAGGAGAGTGTGTTCCAAATACTGAGTACTCTGGATGTAAAGCTGTGGGAGATGGTATTTCACCACGGGTTTTGAAACAATGTGCTAAAGAGCTGACAGCTCTGTTGACCTGGCTCTTCAATAAAAGTCTGGCTACAGGAAAGATACCCAAGGAATGGAAAGAAGGTAAGATAGTGTCACTGCACAAAGGCAATAGCAGAATGGAAATATCTAATTATAGGCCAGTTTGTGTGTCATCAGTAATTGTTATGGTCTTGGAGAAATTAGTGAGGGACTATATACAGCATTGGGGCAGATGAGAGTAATGTTATCTGTGAGAATCAACATGAATTTGTTAAGGGGCGCTCTTGCTTTAGTAATATGATTGCCTTTTATAATAAAGTGACAAGAGCAGTTGATGAGGGAAAGGTTTATACTGCCATTTTTTTGGATTTTACAAAAGCATTTTACAGGGTGCCACATGATAAGTTGATATTTAAGTTGCAGCACATGGGTTTTAATGTCGGGTTAGTCAAATGGATTCAGGATTGGCTGTCTGATAGTATCAGAGAGTTGTGTATGGTGGGGCAATATCGAGGAAGCAGAGGGTTGCAGGTGGAGTTCCACAGGTCTCGTTGCTGTGGAACTCCACTTGTAACCTTCTGCTTCCTCGATATTATCCCATATTTCTTGATATTGCCTGGGACCTGTATTGTTCAACCCTTATATCAATGACAATGTCAATGGATTACAAGGGGATATTCAGTTGTTTGCAGATGATGTGAAGCTGGGAAGGGTTATCAGTAATAGTGCAAATGTGGCAGCCCTTCAAGAGAATTTGAATAAACTAGACAGATGGGCAAATTAATGCGGATACTGGTTTAATGCATCAAAATGTAAAGTCTTGAAGTTTGGGATCTATTGATGGGAGGTTGCATACTTGATTGGAGGAGCTATACTGGAGGAAGTAGGGGACACAAGAGATCTGGGAGTAATGATTGATAGAAAACTAAAATCCATGGGGCATATTGCAAAGGTGGTGAAGGTAACCCAGAAGATTGCTGCAATACTGAGAAGGATGCTGACCTGCAGAGGAGTTATCATTCCGTTGTATAAGACCCTGATCAGACCACACTTAGACCTATTGTTCTCAAATTTGGTCTCTGGGATTTGAAGGGGATAAATTAACTGTGGAAAGGGTAGAGGCAGATAACAAAGATGGTTTCAGGACTGTACAATGTCAGTTACGAGGATTGACTGAGGGAATGTGACTGCAAAGTTTGGTGGATAGAAGAAGGAGAGGGGGATGTGATCGAGATTTTTAAACTCTTGAGAGGCAGTTATGGGTAGATATTGAGGAGTTCTTTCGCTTGGTGGAATGGCAGGAAGGAGCGATGACAAGGGGCCATTCCTGGAAGTTACGAAAGGAAGCTGTGAGCAAGAGGATGAGGAGTGGTTTCTTTGCATGCAGGGGTGGTTGAACCGTGGAATGCATTGCCTGAGAGAGTGGTTAGAGCAAGAAAGGTCAATGAGTTCAAGGAATGGTATGATAGACTTTGTGTTTCCTAAGAAGGACCTCCCATGATGAGTCTATAGACTCCATGAAGCCTGAATAATAATAATAATAATAAATAACAATTATCCCATAAAACACTCTATTCCTGTAGAGGAGTGATTTCAGAATGGGATCTCCTAAATGTTCCTGATGAGGAGATATATTCAGAGGTGAAAGATCAGGGCACGTGTGTGTGGGGTGGGGTGGGGGGAGGGTGACAGGTATGAGATACATCCTGTTCCATAGTGATGGTCACCTGGTTTCAACCAGAAACGTCATCCTTACATTTGATACTCCTAAGCATGGAACTGAAATGGTTGTGGTTCAGCCATCCATGACCAATGTGATAGTAAAGAGTATGATAATCAGTCTTGCTCTGCAAAGAAAGTTAAATATGTAACTGTCAGGGTGATCATCCAGTATACTTCCATGCATGTCAGAAGTGGAAAGATGAAAATGAAATACAAAAAGTTCTTGGCCTCAACCATAAATGGCAACTATCGGAAAGATTTTTTTTCTAAGTTGGTACCTCTGTCATAAGCAACCGTGTTAAATTGCAAGTCATTCTATTGAGTAGTTTTTTTTTATACAGCTGTCGGAAGCCAAAGTGTTGTCTGCATCCCTTGAAATGGATAAAATTGAGTATCGTGCAGTTATAAAATTCTTTGTAAAAGAAGGTTTAACACCAAAAGAAATTCATTTGAAGTTCATAAAAGTTTATGGGCACTCTTCTCCTTCGTTTCCAACAATTAAGAAATTGGCTGCCGAGTTTAAATGTGGCCATACCAGCCTTGATGATGAACCAACGTGAAGGACAACTAAAAAGTATGACAACATCAGAAATCATCGATCAGCGTTTTTCTTCGAATCCAGAGGTGATTGCAGCTATAGAGGGATATTTTGTAGATCTTGTTGAGAACCACTACAGGGACAGGATAATGGTGCTGGAGCATCGCTGGAATAAATGTATTAGTGTTAAGGGAGATTATATTAAAATAAAAATAATTTTGAAATTATAAATTTGTTTTTTTCACTGTTAGGCCGAGAACTTTTCAGACCACCCACGTACTACCACATCTGTTCTGAGATCCTCTTATGCTAAGAAGGTATCAGTTAAGATAATGTCAACATCTACTCATACTCTTATGTTTATTCCACCATTTCATAATTTCGCCATACCTGAACTTTATAATTGTGACTGTTCTCTGTTAATCGCATGAATTGCACAATGTATGGTCCCATTCTGAAAATGAATCCACTTGTGAAAAAAATAATGGCAAGGTTATCACTTAAAGTCAAACTACTAGACCCTTCCACAGAAAAAATGGATACTTCAGTAAGCATGGAAATCAAATTGAACTTATCCAGTGATCCTCCAAATATCCAAAGATGTATTGGATATTTTTCCAGAGGAAGAGATGGACACTGGTCTTCCATACTTCCCAAAATCTAATGAGAAATATAAACCTGATAAAGGTAAGTCCTCAACCTCATGGAAACCAGACAAATCTACGAAGCCTAAACAATATGTAAACTTTTACAATGGAACTGTTGAAGGTTTTGCTAGAATATTGATGATATCAAACACCTGCTGCAGAAACACAAACCTTTTTTATTTCTGTTTTCAGGAAACATATTTAAAACCTAGTGAGGACCCTCTATCACTCTTGTATACAGGACAGAACTGGAGATGGTTCTGCTCAAGCTATCCGTGTGGGCAGCCATACTACTTTCCATCATATACAGCTTAATACCTCTCTGGAAGCAGTTGCAATTCGCCTATCTGTGGGGTTTCTTAGCACAGTATGCTCAATATATTTACCACCGACTTATGAATTAAATGAAATGAAACTTGATTAATTTCATATTGCAGCTTCCTCAGCCCATACTCATAACAGGTGACTTTAATGGACATAACATACTGTTAGGTAGTGCTCACACGAATATATGAGGTCATATCATTAAGTGAATGCTCGACAACCATGACCTTTCCCTTATTAATAACAGAATAAATACCTTAAGCACCAAAGAGATGCATAAGGGTCAAAGCTGTATAACAGAGAGGAGACCTCCACATAGCCTTTAAAGGAATGCATAGAACCGACCAGGGCTTCTGACCTAATGTCCAATCCTCACCTTCTCATGGTGCACCCTCTTAGATATTACTGTTACTATTATTTGACACCTCCAGGGAGTCCAAACACTCGTACTCGTCGAGGGAGGGCACCTACTCTACAACTCTCCGTCTCCAACACTCAACCTCATCGTCTGCACCAAAGCCATCTACTGTCCACCACCATCACTATTATTTTCACAGACAATCGCAAACATCCATGCCTATGGCAGGATCTGAACCTGCATCTTTTGGCTGGAGAGCAGATACGCCAACCACTTGGTCAACCAGGCCGGCATCTACCTGGATACTGAACAAATGAGGATGTGTTGGCAATTTAGGATTTAGCTGACCAAATTGTATTCTTATTGGCTTAAACCACAATATAAAATGATGATACAACATGACAGAATTTCATGCCGGCTGGGGTGTCGCCCAGTTAAACAAGGCCCTGGTTGTTTTTGCTAGGGAACCAGGGCGAACAGCACAAAATCAGCTACTGGAACAAATCCTGAAACACACCCCAACTCAACATCAAGATTTCAATCCAGAGTTCAAGATTGGTACTATCAATATAAGAAGCCTAAATGGCAATGAAATAGAGCTAGCTGAGGAATTGGATAAGTACCAGATTGACATAATAGGGGTGACTGAAACAAAAAAAGAAAAAAAAACTGGTGAGATCTTTCTGAGCAATAAGTACAAAATGTTATATTCAGGTAATGACAATCAAGAAAAAGAAGGAGTAGCTATAGCATTCAACACTAAATACGAGACTAATCTCCTTGAATGGCAGGCAATATCAAGTAGAAGATGTCGGCAAATATCAGAATGGGGGAACTGGACAATGAGACTTATTTGTGCCTGTGGTCTCACAGAAGGTTCTACTAAAGTAGAAGTGAGGAATTTCTTGAGACTTTAGAGAAAGCAACTGACACAATGAAAAAGGAAACGTTGGTCCTTGTTGGGGATCTAAATAGCAGAGTAGGACGTAAATAGAAAATTTGGAGAAAAGAGCAAAGCTAATAATAATGGCAAATACCTGTTGGATTTCTGCTCAGGACATGGGCTTGTTATTACTAACCATGCTCCAACCTAAAAATGTGCACAAATTCACATGGAGAGAAAGAGGCAAGGAATAAGAAAAGTCTCATTGACTACATTATTGTTCATAGTGATATTTTCTCACTGTTCAGTACTATCAAGACTAGACTGTACAGAGGATTTGAAATTGGAAGTGATCACCATTTAATCTTGAACACGATAAAATTGAATTTCATATTGAAAAGAAGAACATGTAAGAAAGTTTTAAAGCAAATGAAAGTTGAGCACATCTCAGATGTCAACTGTAGACTAAAATACACAAAGATTATTCAAGAAGAAATGAAAGAGTTTGAGAACAGGAACCAAACCTTGGAGATTCAGTGGCAAGCCCTGAAGAAAACATTGATTGATTCAGCCAGAAATGTATGGTAAAGTTGTCTGCAAGGATAGAAAAATCAGAACTCCATGGTGAACACAGGAAGTTAAAGAGGCAGTGACGGAAAAGAAGAAAGCAATTTGAAAGTTCCTGGTAAATAAGTCGGCTTGTGCTCTTACAGAATACTGAGACAAATATACGAAAGCTAAACACTCTGTAAAACTAGCTAAACAAAAGTCATGGGAAGACTTATTATTATTATTATTATTATTATTATTATTATTTCCCAAGACCTCATGGAGTCAAAGACTCATCTGGGAGGTCCTTTTATCACACACACACACACATCTCATCATACCGTGTCTCAAACACACTCAAACTCCTTGCAGCCACCACACTCTCAGGCAAGACATTCCAATCATTCACAACTCTGCACGAAAAAAACCTGCCTCTCACTCCCCTACTCACACCCTCTTTATACAGTTTCCAGGGATGAACTCTGGTTCTCCCCTGATCTCCCACTATTCTCTGTAGAACCTCTCCACCATTGATCTTATAACAACCCCTTACCAACTTGTAGGTCTCTATCATATCTCCCCTCTTCCTTCTCTCCACCAGACTCTGCAAATTACATCTTCTCAATCTTTCCTCATTCTCAACATTCCAGAGGTCAGAAACTACCTTAGTCAGTCGCCTTTGGACCCTTTCCAACATCTCTTCATCCTTCTGAAAACCCGATGACCAAATCTGGGCACAATAGTCCATGTGTGGCCTAATCAAAGCCTTACAATGGAACAAGAATTTCCCTACTTCTACACGTCAGTGTCCTCCGCATCATTCCCAGAAGTCTTTGTATTGTCTTCACAATTTTGGCGATGTGTCCCCTAAATTTTAGATCCTTATCCACTCTAACCCCCAGATCTCTTATTTCCTCTACCTCCAACAATATATTCTCACAAAGCATAAATTCTGCATCCCATCTTTGTTTTCCAAATTTTAAAACCTTACATTTTGCAACATTGAACTCACATATCCATTTGCTTGCCCAATCACTCAATTTATTCAAGTCTTCTTGCAAGGCCACAACATCTTCACTACTCTTTATGGTTCGTCCCAACTTTGCATCATCTGCAAACAACTGAATATCTCCATCCAAATCTTCGCTAATATCATTAATATACAAGTTAAATAGTAATGGCCCTAAAACAGACCCCTATGGCACTCCACTAGTGACTTTCCTTTTCCTGGATATCGCATCCCCATACACAACTTGTTGATAACTATCAGATAGCCAGTCCCCAATCCAATGCAATAATGTAATATCCAACCCCATCTGCTCTAATTAAGAGGGAGATGTTAAATCCCATTTTATTTTAATTATTTTATTTTAATTCGCCGGTAAAATAGCCTTTCGGCTTATTACCATCTGCTCTAGTTTGACTGTCAACTTATCATGAGGTACTCTATCAAAAACCTTTGCGAAATCCAAGTATATTACTGTGTATCCTTTTCCTCTGTCCAAAGAAGTAGTCACTTTATTGTAATAAGTAAGTAGATTACGAAAACATGACCTCCCTTTTAGCAAATCCATGCTGTCCATCAAAGATTATACCATTGTTGTCAACCCAACTCTGGATCCTAGTTCTCACAAGCTTCTCCAACAACTTAACCACAACACCTGACACAGAGATAGACCCATAGTTTGATGCTTGAGTTCGATCACCTGCTTTATGAAGTGGCACAATCTTGGCCTCCTTCCACTCTTTAGGAACTTGACCAAGTGCAAGACTCGTATTAAAAAAATATGTCAAGGCAGGTGTCAACTCTCTGGCACATTCCTTCATAATACGCGGTGATATATTATCAAATCCCACAGCCTTATTTACATCTAGTTTACTCAACTTCCCAAACAAACACCTCTTGCTCACTTACAGCCAGTCTCCCCTCCCCATCATCAACTGCCCTCAATCTCTCTCTCTCTCTCTCCATGAAGTCACATTCACAAGATTGAAAGATCTTTATGAACTGCTCATTAAGTATCTCCACCACACATTCTGCAACAGCTGTCTTTATACCATTTCCTCCAATCAATGTCATCCTTCCATAATCATTCTTTCTTTTGCTGGCTACATATCGAAAGAATTCCCTAGGATTCTTTTTGGCTTCTTTAGCTAACTGCTGTTCATACCTCTCTTTAGCTACTCTTACCAACCAAGTCACCCTCCTTGCCTGGTCTTTGTAGACCTCATGAAATTGGTTACTTCCACTTCTTTTATGCTGCCTTCACAATGCCCTTTTTCTCTGTATCACATGCTTAATCTCTTTATTCATCCATCTCACACCTACCTTATTTAACCTTCTCACCCTTGGAATACATTTAGACATTGCATCTACTAAATTGTTTTTGAAAATCCCCCAAGCTGCATTGATTTCTTTTCCAGCTAACTCCTCATTCTATACTACACCTGCAAGCTGTCTCCTGAGCTCTTCATAATCACCCTCCCCCTTGTAGTTCCACATATACCCTTTTTTCACAGGGGTCCTTGCACTGCTGGCAACCACCCAGGTAATTACCTCATGGTCACTTTCACCAATTGGTGGATGATTTGACACCTTATTTATAATTACATCCTCTGGTGAGATGACCAAATCCAAGACCCTTAAACCTCGTGTGCCCTCTGTTACATACTGTCTGAGGTAGTTATCCCTCAAAAATCAAGAAACTCATTTTCTTTACTTCCAGTTGCTATCTCTTCATTCCGGTCTATATTGCCATAATTAAAATCACCCATAACAATCACCCTGTTCTTATTTGCTTGGCTTATTTGACTATACATTTCACTATCACCACCATCCACATTACCAGGTCTATAACAACATCCCACGAAGTATTTGATTCTATTCACCTCTATCTCACACCATACTGCCTCAAAACCACTGGCCCTATTTCCCTCTTGCATCTCTACCTTGTATGGACATAACTCTTTCTCTATCATCAATAGCACTCCCCCCCTCCCTTTTTACCCCTTCTATCTTCACGAAACATATCATACCCTTACATCTCTATTCCTGTCAGGATGTTGTCCTCATCTAACCATGTCTCACTTATTCTGACAATCTTTGGGTGAACAGACGCAATTAGTGCAACCATTTCATCCGCCTCATTTCTTATACTTATAGCATTGGTATACAAACACGACAGCTCATTTCTGGATCTACAGCTAGTGCCACTGATACCACTGACTCGATGTGATCTCTCCATGCTGGACTGGGGCCATTTCACTTTCTGTCTCTTCATTTTAGAACCATTTTCAATTTCATCTGTTTCCTCTTGATCCCTGGTCATCCCATTTCTTTCCTGTCTGCACATGCTCTCACCTCCTCTTGGAGCATCCACCTTTCTCATGCTGTGTACCCCTGCCCACCCTGAGCCTCCCCCGTTTCCCTGCTCCTCTTGCACACCCATTCTCTCATTTTCTGTGCTCATACCACTCACTTCCCCATTCATTTCCACTTCTTCAATCTTTCCTGTCTTACTCTCCTGCTCTTCCACATCACTCCCCCTGATCTGATTCATTCTCTCTATTCACTTCTCTACCTTCCAGCAGCAGTCTCTCCAAGCAACTCACACCATAACCACTTAAATGCAGTGCATCGCTCCCATACAGCTCACTTCATCCCTCAAACAACTTTGGTAAGAACATAGAAAATAAATATCAAGAAGGTGGTAAGATATTCTGGAAGGTGTTGAAGAAGCTCAGAAATGGAGGAAAGATTGCTGTAAAAGGAATTAGAGATGATAAAGGTGACATGAAAACTAGACCAAAAGATATCCTTCAAGTATGGAGTAATTACTTTGAAAAACTTGCTAAATGAAGCAAGCAGTGACAGCACAGTGGTAAAAACACCAGCAGGCATGCAATCAGGAATACATATCCATACTTGAAGTAGAAAAAGCCATCAAAAGCCTGAAATGTGGAAAGACAGCAGGAGTAGATGATACTTGACCACAAATGCTCAACTATTATTATTATTATTATTATTATTATTACTACAGACAACTCCAAAGAGTCGACAGACTCATCGAGAGAGGCCCTAACATCATGTCAAGAACAACTATTCGACATTCACACAGTATTTATCGTACCTCGCCTTGAACTCATACATGGTCATAGCACCCACAACAGACTCTGGCAGCTTATTCCACTCATTCACCACTCTCCAAGTAAAAAACCTAGCTCTAACACCCCTGCTAACCACATTCTTGCCCAGCTTCCATGTATGGCCCCTAGTCCTCCCACCACCAGTCCCTTTATCAAAAATATCTTCTGGATTAATCTTATAGAAACCCGTCAGTAATTTGAATGTCTCAATCATATCACCCCTTTTCCGCCTATCAACCAATTTTTGCAACCCACAAATCTTCAACCTGTTCTCATAAGGTTCATTCCACAAACCTGCTATCATCTTGGTCACTCGTCTCTGGATCCTCTCCACCTCCTCCCCATCAAGAAGAAACCCTGGCGCCCATATCTGGGCACAGTAGTCTAGATGGGATTGTTCCTCTGTATCGAACCTTGATAAGGTTCGATACAGAGGAACAATAACTTGTTTGTCTCTGCTTGTTAAAGTATTTTTCAGAAGCCAAGTGATTTGATGAGCTGATTTAGCCACTTTTGCAATGTGTTCCCTAAACTTCAATTCCCTATCCACCAACACCCCAAATCCCTGGCCTCATCAATCTTCTGGAGTATGGTTCCACCAATGTGATATACTGCTGCTAATCTTTTAACCCCAAAATGCATAACCTTACACTTTGCCACATTAAATTGACATCCATTTTCCCTAGCCCAGTCCTCCAAACTATCCAAATCATACTGCAAAATTTTGACATCCTGTGAACTCGCAATTGCTCTACCCAACTTTGCATCATCAGCAAACAAGTGAACACTTCCTCTCACATCCTTTCCTATATCATTGATGAACAAATTGAAAAATAGTGGTCCAAGAACAGAACCCTGTGGCACACCACTAGTCACAAGCCATCTTTTGGACTCAACTCCTGAATAAACCACTCTCTGGTATCTCTCCATCAACCGCCCTCCTATCCATCTCACCAACCCTATATTCCATCTCCATCTGCTCCAGTTTACTGATTAGAGTTCCATGTGGTATTCTGTCAAAGGCCTTGGCAAGGTCCAGTAGAATCACTGTAAACCCATTACCCTTATCCAGTTCAGTCATCACTGTGTTATAAAACGTGAGCAAGTTACTGAGGCATGATCTACCCTTCACAAAACCATATTGCTCCCCCATACAATATCCCATTTTCATCTATCCAATCCTATATTCTTTTCTTGACTAATTTCTCCAAGACCTTGACAATGATTCCTGATATGCTAATCGGTTGGTAATTTACAACAGCAGTCTTGGAACCTCCTTTATACAGTGGATCTATTTTTCCCTCCTTCCACCCCCTCGGGACTAACCCAGACCCGAGATTCAAATTAAACAAAATGGTCAAGGGTACTGACAATTCTTTAGCCACTTCACGTACAACATGAGCTGGTATACCATCCAATCCCGCAGATGTGTTGACATTGAGGTTTTGCAATAGACTACTCATCTCCACTTCTTTCACCACAATTCCCGTATAATCTATTGGTTCATTCATTTCTGCAATGTCACCACCTGGATGATATATTCTTGCAAAGTTCTCGCTCAGTAACTCAACTATATCAACTGATTTGGTTCCCTCCCTGCCATCGGCATTCTTTAAAATCATTCTGCCATATACATTTTTTCTTTTACTTGCAACATAGCGAAAAAAACTGTTTAGGATTCTCTTTAGCCTGCATGGCCAATGTTCTTTCATAAACCTTTTTTGCTTTTCTTACCACATTCATTACCCTTCTGGCCTGCGCTTTATACCGTTCATTTGCCTGCCAGTCACCTTTCTCCTTAAATTCCCTCCATAGTTGTTTCTTTTTTTTACAGCTCAAGCTTAATGGTGTTATTCATCCATTTAATCCCTACTTGATTTATTTTCGTAGACAGGCTTATACGTTGGTTATGCATTTCTAAATAACTTAGGGAATTGAAACAACGTAGATCCGAATATAAATTAAATTATATTTTAATAGATATTTCCGATATTTCGGCAATGTCACATTGCCATTTTCTAAAGGAACTTACAAAAAGGCAGGTGCACACAAGACAATAACAATACAGTAACTGAGAATGAAGATTTGAAGCTATCGTTCTCCTAGAAGTCCTGATAGTGCCCTCTGGAGGGCTAAGTAGGCGTTCTTGGCCGTTGAGCTGAAGGTCTGCTGATGTATGCCTCCCAAATTTGGGCAGTCACATACAACCAAATTTGTTGAGGTTTGGAGAGTTTCTTAGGGCAGAGGCTGATTCCATAAATAATCTTTCGAATTTATATTTGCTTCAGTGTATTATTGTTGCTTTCTTCCACCGTATTCTGTGGCGAGTATCCAGAGCATGGTCTGCAAGACCAGAATGGCTATACTTGTAAAACCGGATGTAGTCCTTGTGTTCAGAAATTCTGATATTCGCTGTCCTGCCTGTTTGGCCAAAGTACGACAGTTTACAACTGCAAGGGACCTGGTATACACCAGGTAGGTCTAGGGGAAGTGGTTGGTCTTTGGTAGAGCAGATAAGGGATGCCAATTTTCTGTAAGGCCTGTAACAGGAGGTGAGGTCATGTTTTTTTAGAATTTTGATAATTTTTTCTGAGGTGCCTCGGATGTAGGGAATGGTGATGGATTTAGAGTAATCTTTTTTGTGGAGGGGGGAGGAGGGGGGTTGTGGTTTGTAGGTTTTAATATTTTTTGGATTTTTTTTGGGGGGGGGGGTAGCCATTGGCTGAGAAAGTGTTGAGGATGTGATTTAGCTCAGTGTTAAGGGCTATGTCGTTAGAACAGATTAGTTTAGCCCTGTTGTATAGTGTTTTTACCACTCCATATTGTAGTGAGGGGGGGTGGGGATTGTTGGTGTATGTATCTGCCTGTATGGGTGGGTTTTCTGTAAACTGAGAAAACCAAAGTTCCATCAGGCTGGCAGGTGACTAGTGTGTCTAGGAAAGGGAGGCAGTTGTTTTCCTCTTTTTCCAGGGTGAACTTGATTCTGGCGTGTTGGTTGTTTAAGTGTGTAAGGAAGGAGAGGAGTGTTTCAGAGCCATGTGGCCAAATAGCGAACACATCATCAATGTAGCAAAGCCATATGGTTGGTTTTTGTGGGGCAGAGGCTAAGGCTTTTTCCTCAAAGGTCTCCATAAAGAAATTGGCCAAGGGTGGTGAGAGTGGTGAGCCCATGGCTGTCACCTCTATTTGTTTGTAGAATTTTCCCTGCCAAACGAAATAGCCTGAGTTCATTGTGAACTGAAATAGGGCTGAGATATTGGGGGAAAATTTAGCTTGGATTAGCTCTAAAGTTTCCTTGAGTGGGACATTTGTGAATAAGGAGGAGACGTCGAAGCTGACCATTATGTCAGTATGTTGGAGTGTAAGGTTTTCTATGCTGGCTTTGAAGTGGGCTGAGTTTTTTATGTGTGATGGTGTGTTGCCAGTATAGTGTGTGAGCTCTTTGGCCAAATGTTTAGCTAATTTGTATGTGGGGGAATCAGTGCCATCCACTATGGGACGTAATGGCACATTTTCTTTATGTATTTTTGGGAGTCCGTAAATACGGGGGGGTATAGAGTTAAACGGTTTAATCTGTTGGTAACTTCTACAGGCCAAGAAGTGACTTTCTTAAGGAGCCTGTGAAGTTTTCTAATTTGTGAGTTGGTGGGATTGTAATTGATAGGGAGGTAAGTAGCCCGATCTAATAGAAGAGCATTCAGCTTACCTTTGTAGTCCTTTTGGTTAAGTACTACAGTTGCATTTCCTTTATCCGCTTTGGTGATAACTAATTCTTTATTATTTCTCAATTCATGTAGGGCTTTAAATTCCTTGTTGGATATATTGGTTTTGGGTGGTTTTGCTATGGAAAGGACACAAGCTACATCCAGTCTTACACTGTTGGCGATTTGATGTGGAAGGTGGCGGATTCCTCTTTCAATCTGGATCATAATATCTTCACTTGGTATTTTTCTGGGCGCAATGGCGAAGTTGTGGCCACGTGAAAGCACGTTGAGAGCTTCAGGCTTCAGGGTGACTGAAGAAAGGTTGATTACGGTGTTGGTAGCAAGTTTTGGATTGACGGTAGAATTCTTTTTTAATTTATCGAATTTCTTCATCTGTCGGCCTCGTATCTTTTCAAACTCTTTGTCTGCAGCGGTACACGAGATGTCATGTAAAATTGACCACAGTTCTTGATTCAAAGTGCCTGAAAGTTCATCTTTGAGGGTACGAATAGCTTCGTTAATTTCGGCTAAGCCTAACCGCGTGGCGGTGATTTGTTCGCGAAGTAACATGTAGCTAGCGCGGCTGTATATACGGAGCTCTTTTTGCGACACAAAACGGTGCTTCAATTTTACACAGTTTGGGATTACCTTGTTATCCCGGCAGCGTTTCAGGAAAGTCAGACGATTTAATTGTCTAGACAGCTTCAACTTCATTTTACCATATTGGCGAGCCTTCCGTGCGATCGTATCTCCGTGGATGATGTTGATTCTCGTAGACAGGCTTATACGTTGGTTATGCATTTCTAAATAACTTAGGGAATTGAAACAACGTAGATCCGAATATAAATTAAACTGTATTGTTATTGCCTTGTGTGCACCTGCCTTTTTGTAAGTTCCTTTAGAAAATGGCAATGTGACATTGCCGAAATATCGGAAATATCTATTAAAATATAATTTAATTTATATTCGAATCTACGTTGTTTCAATTCCCTAAGTTATTTAGAAATACTTGATTTATTATTCGGACTCTAGGTATACAGTCAGCCATTGCTTCATGCAAACATTTCTTAACTGCCTCCCATGCACTATCAACTTTGAGCCCTTGCAGTTGTACATGCCATGGCACTGGACCAATCAAACTCCTAAGCTTGTCATACTTACCAGCCTGAAAATTTTCACATGTACCCTGTCTTAATTGTAAATTCCACACCTTTAGCCACCTCCCAAGTCAAGACCCTATGATCACTCTATTCTCACCAATTGGTGGCAATGTGGTCATATTAGTTACAGCCAAATCCTCAGATGCACTGACTAGGTCAAGCACTCTCTGACCCCTAGTATTTTCCATTACATGCTGTCGCAGATAGTTATCCCTTAATAACCACATAAAATCCAATTCCTTCCTCCCATGTGTCCTCTCCTCACTCCAATCAATGCTACCATAGTTGAAATCTCCCATAATAATTACCCTCCTTCCACTCATTTCTTCTATTTGCTTGTGCATACTATCTCCACCATCTTTTCCATCACCTGGTCTATAGCAGCACCCAATTGTATATTTTGTTCTGCTAGCCGCAATCTCACACCAAATGGCCTCAAATGTGCTCTTTTCTCTATCCTGCAATTGAACTTCTATTCTCCTTGGCTGCAGCTCATCAGCTATCATCAACAATACTCCTCCCCCATTTTATTCTCCCTGTCATTCCTGAACACACTATACCCATCACATTCAATCCCACTAGCTATATCATCTGCAGTCAGCCATGTTTCACTAATGCCAATAACCTGTGGTCTGGAAGTGCCAACCAAGGCCAAAAATTCTTCCTTCTTGTTCCTAATACTCCTAGCATTAGTGTACATGAATTTAAGACCCCCATTAGCCCCATCCCCACCTTGATGCCTTATACTAAACTATCCCATTCTGATTTGTTGTCCTTATTCGCTCGTGCATATTATACTCATTCATACACTCAACTGCCTCCCTAAGGTCTGCATATCTACTCCCCCCCCTTTAATAAATCTAGTTTCCCTGATTCTGCACATCCACTTCATTCAACAACACTTTTTCAAGTCTCCTTACACCGAATCCATTCAAATGCAAACCATCCATCTTCTATAGATCCTTTCGCCCATCGAACTCACTCCACACGTCCACAAATTCCACACCACTCATCATGCATAACCCACGCATAAAGTCATTTGCAATTATGGCCCTCCTAAACACTTCACTGTCATACCACGACAAAAGACTAATCATCCTAACTCTCTCACTCTTTTCTTTTGCTACCTCAAACAATTCATTCAGGTCATCCTCTATCATTTCCATTTTATCTCCTTTCAAATCATTTGTACCTGCCACAACTATCATTTCTTTCACCCTTTCCTTTTGCTCTCTAATAGACTCACTTACGTCCTTGATAGTCGCATCAGGTTGGTACGATTTTGTCAAATTCTCTACTAACACACCTCATACTAGCGAATCTCCATATAGCACTCACTCCTTCATTTTGTTTACGTTCACAAACATACTCTTATTTTTCCTATCATACTTTTTATTCTTGGCTGGTACACTCGGTAGACATTTGTGCATATGCTCTAGCTGCCGTTTTGCTCTATGTATTGCTCCACTCAATAACGTGATCTCACTCATTGCATCTATGTCATCTTTTTTAACTGTTAAACCATTAATTTCCTCTGTATTAATACCATCATTCACACTTTCTACATTCATGCCCTCACAGTTCTCTGGTACAACCTTGCAATTTCGTATCATATCGCTATTATCTTCATTCTGAAATTTGACAAAACTAACACACTCACGACCTGAAATACACTTTAATTCCTCATTTTCTTTACATTTTCTACACACATTCACTCCATTATCATCATCTAACCATACTCCATCTGCTCTCTGCAAAGCGTACATTTCGCAGATAGTACACTGAATAAACTCCTTTATATTACGGTTATTTAACAAAGATGGCGAACAATTATTACTAGATGCCATTTTCCTTTTTACGGGAGCCATGTGCTCGCTTCTATCGTATTTTATCAAATTAATAATTGAAACACCAAAAACACACAAACAGACACACTAAGATACACAAAGCAAACAAAACTACGTAACATTCAAGCAAAATTGTCAAATAACTTAAAATAACACTTATCATATTAGGAGCTCTCAACAAATACTACAGACCACAAATCCCTCTAGCGGCGATTTCAAAAAAAAAAAAAAAAAAGGAAGTATAAAAGTCTTACAGTGGCTGTACTGCATTGTTCAGAAGGCCTGGACAGACGGATGAATTCCAGATGATTGGAGTAGAGCTCATAGTACCCATATATAAAAAGGAAATAAAACTGAATGTAAGAATTAGAGATGTATTTCCCAGTTGAGTGTTTCTGGTAAGCTTTATGCAAGTATACTTGAGAAATGGCTAAGAAAAATTGTGGAACGGAAGCTGGTGAAGAACATGCTGGATTCAGATGAAATTGAGGCTGTACGGATCTGATTTTCACTTTATAGCAAATAATTGAGAAATCATCAGAATATAATAAAGATCTGTATTTAAGTTTTGTAGATCTGGAAAAGGCATATGACAAGGTACCAAGAGAGAAGCTATTCAATACACTACAGTTATATGGTGTCAGTGGGGCACCATATAACTGTAGTTATATGGTGCCCCACTGACACTATATAAATAAATCATAGTCTTTATTTGAGTTGTAAGTCAGCAGTTTGAATTGAAGGAAGTACAGGAAGATGGTTAAATACTAAACCTGGTGTCAGACAATTATGTACATTATCCCCTCGGTTATTCATTATCTGTATGGATCACATTATGAAGGAAAGTGGTATAAACCTGATATCAAAATTGGAAATGTTAATCTCAGCTTTTTTTATGGGGATGATGTTATACTTCTAAATAAATCCAGTACAAGTCTGCAAGATTCCCTCACTAAATTGAATAACTGTTGTTATAGATATGGTATGAAGATCAGCAATAACAAGACAAAGACAATGAAAATAGGCAGAAGCATTGAAAATATCAACTGCATTGTGAATGGAGAACGTATAGAACAAGTGAAACATTTCAGCTACTTAGGCATGATTTTTGGTGAAGATGGTAAGTTAAATATGGAAATAGACAACAGAATCAACAAAGCTGGTATGGTAGGAAGTCAAATGAATAAATTTATATGGAATAAGAAAGAAATTAGTCAAAACACTGAATTAGCTGTATACCAGACAGTGTTCAAACCAATTTTAACTTATGGATCTGAGAGCTGGGTTAGAAATAAAACACTTGACCAAAGACTGGAGATTGTGGATATGAGAGTCCTGAGAAAGATTAGGGATGTGAATAGATGGCTTCAATCCCAATATCATATTTAAAATGATGCTATTAGGAAAGAACTTGACATTATTAGCATCCAGACTGTGTTAGCAGAGCTTATGTGAGGTGATATGATCACTTAAACAGAATGGGAGAGGAAAGATTAGCAAAACATATGTTCTCTGCCAGGTTGCAGGAAAAAGAAAAAGAGAAAGACCAAGATATAAGTGGATTGATGCAATAAAAAGTGACTTAGAAGACAGAAATATAAAATCTGATACTGTTGGTGTCTTAACAGGTAACAGATTGATTTGGAGGAAAATTGTAGATAGGAAGTCAGTGGTGATGTAAGTTTTTCATGTAGTACTATCATATCCTGTACACCCCTTAAAGGTATATGTCAAGATTTTGATGATGATGATGTAAATACTTTCTTCCATAGCCTACCTGCTCTTATTCTGCAGTCAATCTTACATTCTGCTCCCCTGCCATTTTCCACTGCTCACATGGGATGTTTATGAAAACATATATGGAAGTGGCCATTTTCCCATTACAGTCATCCCTCGACTTACGTCTGCATTCCATTCCATCCAGCAGGACGTAATAATTCTGTTGATATAATGTATTGACAGAATTATAGAGGTTAGGGACTTAACTGTAATAAGTATACTGTCATTTTAATTTTTAAATCTTATTATAAAACTGTGCTGTGTGTTACTGCCACTATAAAACAGAAGAATAATCACACAAATCTTCCTCCACCACATCTTCATTACCTTCCCTGTGTGAACGATCAGGTTGTGGCTCTTCTAGTGTAACCTTTGTTTTTTTTGATGAAAATATTCAATGTGCTTAGCTTGTTCCTCTTCTTCTTTTCATCATAATTTGTTCATAGCAAGCACACGCATCATGTACTTTCATTTCTATTATTAAGTAGCATTCAACATTGAGGTCCATGTCTTCAGCCAATTTGAGAACATTGCTAACTGCAAAGAACATTTCTGCAAAGCACTTCACTGTAAATTGTTTAACTAGCTCTTCTTGTTTCTCTTTTCCCTCTTTTCTTGTTTTTCCCCTTTTGTAACAGTTGTTCCGCCAGTTCGACCAATTCTTCGTTGGTCAACTCTTCAGGGGAACTTTCTATGAGTTGAATTATGTCGTCATCATTCACTTCGAGATTCAAATTGTTTGCTAGACCTACTATTACAAACTTCCAAAATCATGCACAAACCTTTTTAATGTCTTTTTCCATATGCCACTCATATATTGAGAGGTGACTTCATCCCAAGCCACAGCAATATTTTTAATAGCATGATAAATATTGAATGTTTTTCAGAATTGTATGAGAGTCTGTTCATTTCCTTCAGTAGCAAAAATGGCTTGTGAAAAAGGTCTCCGTAGATAATAAGCCTTAAACACTGCAAGAACTTCCTGATCCATCGGTTGGATCAATGAAGTGGTGTTTGGAGGGAGAAACGTGACCTTGAACTTGATGAAGATCACCGTATAAGACGGGTAACCTGGAGGATTATCTAGAATTAATAGAATTTTAAATTCTATATTTTTCTTTCACACAATAGCTTTATATTTCACTTGCATAACAGTTGATTAAGGCATCCTCAAACAATTTTTGAGTCGTTCACGACTTCTTATTGCTCCAATAATGAACTCGGAGTATGCTTCCTAATGTTTCTGAAGATTTGTGGATTCTAGCTGTGACACATCACAAATGGTTTCAGTTTATATCCAGCCACATTACCCTCTAACCAAATCGTAATATGGATTTTTAAGAGTTTGAAACCAGGCATAGATTTGTGCCTTTGTGTGGATGTATATCAGCTCGGGCATTTTTTTCCGAAATGAGGTCTCATCCATATTAAATATTTCATGAGGCAAATAATTTTCCTCCATAATAATTTTATCCATAAAGTGCATACATTTTCACATTATGCAGCGCAAAAGCTGCTTGAATCTCATGAACCAACCAGAAGAAGGATTGAATTCATAGTTTTAATCGGGTACTGTTTTCTCCTTCAACATGTTGAAAAGACTAAGTGCCTTAGGGGATAGAGGATAGAGATCTCATTCTACATTTGGATAGAGTAGAGGATAGAGATCTCATTCTACATTTGGATGAGACCATCCAAATGTAGAATGAGACTCTCATACATTGCGTCATGGATAGAGGACCTGAAAACCAAAAGCTCATACCCCTAAGGGGTATGAGCTTTTGGTTTTCAGGTCCTCTATCCATGATGCAAGTAGCTTTTCTATATCATTGATAGGACCTTGTCGTTGCTTCATCACTATCATCGATTTAATGGAAGCAGATCCTTTCACAGCCTCTACGATTTTATCCTTCTTTTTCAAAACGGTTGTCAATGTAGAATGAGACCATCCAAAGTCATGTGTGATCACATTGACGGGGTTACCAGCTTCATGTTGCTTTATAATTTGCAACTTTGTTTCAAGATCAATTGCTCGCCTCTTTTTCTGTGATTCTTCACTAGGATTTTTGATTGTGCATGTAGAGTCCATGTTGCACAAAACATCCCAAAATATTTAACGATAAATACACAAATAATCCATTTTTCGTATACGAAATCATCAGAGGAACTATTGAATATACATGCAGACTGCTGAGGGAGGTTGTCTCTGAAAGCAGTGTCAACAGTGCTTTCAGAGCATGTTTTACTTTATGCTCGCTTGCGTCTTGTTCGAAAGTATAGCCGAAAATGTTATTTATTCCCTTATGGGATCATGGACGTATCTTCAAAAGGACATAACGCGAACGGACGTAAGTCGAAGGATGACTGTATTAGCATTATGTCTTAACAGGAATCATGTCCTCTTATACAGATGCTTATGTGGAAAATGGACCAGGCTGACTGGAATTCATTTTCCCATCTTGCTAAATTTAATACTGAAGCAGTCAGTATTAAATTTAATTATTGTTTAAATTATTAAGTTATCTGGAAAAATATTGTCTAGAATATATCCAAATTCTTTTTTCCATGGCTTCAATAGTTTATACAAAAACCGACTTTTGAAAAAACGGTTTTCGAATTCCAGTATTTCTAAAAAAAGTGGTTAAACCGCTTTTCAAATTTTACAAAAAAACAACAAAAACAAAATATAATTTAAACAGTAAAAGAATATTTATACTTATTAAATAAACTGAAAAATTTTTAAATATTTATGGAACTACAAAAATATAACAAATATACTCTATACAAAATCAAATGAATAAATTAAAAAAAAACTGAAATAACTAATTTCCATACAATTTTTCAGTGTATTTGATATTTATGGAACTACAAAAATATAACAAAATAAAATATACTCCATACAAAACCAAATTAAAAAAAAAACTAAATTAACTAAAATTGTACAAAATATGAATTATAAATTTTTATTTCATTCAGTATTTTTCTTCAGGAAATATGATTTCAAATAACGTAAAATGTCCACTGAATGATTACTTAAGCTTGTTTTTATTCTAGATACAAAATTTCCTGAAATAGAAAAAACTCTCTCACTAGTTACTGAACTTGGTTTTATCGTTTTCAGTGCATCAAATAATAAATGTAAATTCTTTGTTCTTTTATTGGTTGGCTCAAATACTGAAAATTTGGCCTTCATTGTCTTCAGATTTGATATTATTTCTTCAGGTTCTTCAAGAAACCTATGAATCGATTTTTCCTTGGCTTCTTTTAGAGCATTGCCCTGATTAACTGTTCTCTGTATATGATATATTCTAGACAATATTTTTCCAGATAACTTAATAATATTGAGTTTTAAAGCTAGTGGAAATACACTAGATTTCTTTTATTATTATTATTATTATCCAGACTTCCATGCAGTCAAAAGACTCATCGTGAGAGGTCGTTTTTAGGAAATGCAAAGTTTATTGTACCACTCCTTGAACACATTGACCATTCTTGCTCTAACCACTCTCTCAGGCAATGCATTCCACAGTTCAACCACCCTCCATGCAAAGAAATCACTCCTCACCCTCTTGCTCACAATCTCCTATCGTAACTTCCAGGGATGACCCTTGTCATCACTCCTTCCCACTATTGACCAAGCGAAAGAACTCCCAAATGTCTACCCTGTAACTGCCTCTCAACAGTTTAAAATTCTCGATCATATCAACTCTCCTCCTTCTATCCACCAAACTCTGGAGTCCACATTCCCTCAGTCGATCGTTGTAACTGACATTGTACAGTCCTGAAACCATCTTTGTTATCTGCCTCTGTACCCTTTCTACAGATAATTTATCCCCTTCAAATCCTGGGGACGAAATCCGAGAACAGTGGTCTAAGTGTGGTCTGATCAAGGTCTTATACAACGGAATGATAACTCTTTTATCTCTTCAGGTCAGCATCCTTCTCAATATTGCAGCAATCCTCTGTGTTACCTTCACCACCTTTGCAATATGTCCACTAAATTTCAGGTTTCTATCAGTCATCATCCTCAGATCTCTTGTCTTCTCTACTTCATCCAGTACAACTCCTCCAATAAAGTATGGAGAGTCCCATCAGTGTGTCCCAAACCTCAAACCTTACATTTTTCTGCATTAAACCGAGATCCCCATTCATTTGCCCATCTGTCTAGTTTATTCAAATCCTCTTGTAGGATTCCACATCTGCACTATTACTGATAACCCTTCCCAGCTTCACATTATCCACAAACAACTGAATATCCCCTTGTAATCCATTGACAATGTCGTTGATATAAAGGTTGAACAATACAGGTCCCAGTACTGAGCCCTGTGGAACACCACATGTAACCTTCTGCCTCCTTGATATTGCCCCACCATACACAACTCTTTGATACCTATCAGCCAACCAAGCCTGAATCCAGTTGACTAACCCGACATCTAAACCCATGTGCTGCAACTTGAATATCAGCTTATCATGTGGCACCCTGTCAAACGGCTTTGCAAAATCTAAAAAAATGGCAGTATATGCCTTTCCCTCATCAACTGCTCTTGTCACTTTATTATAAAATGCAATCATATTACTAAAGCAAGAGCGCCCCTTAACAAATTCATGTTGATTCTCACAGATAACATTACCCTCATCTGCCCCAACGCTGTATATAGTCCCTCACTAATTTCTCCAAGACCTTAATGACTACTGATGACACACAAACTGGCCTATAATTAGACATTTCCATTCTGCTATTGCCCTTGTGCAGTGGCACTATCTTACCTTCTTTCCATTCCTTGGGTACATTTCCCAGCCAGACTTTTATTGAAGAGCCAGGTCAACGGAGCTGTCAGTTCTTTAGCACATTCTCTCAGAACCCATGGTGAAACACCATCCATTCCCACAGCTTTACTGGTATCCAGAGTACTCAGTATTTGGAACACACTCTCCTCTTGCACCTAAACCCAGACCCTGAACCTTCCCTATCCCTCTAGTATTAAAACCTTCTTCTCCAGGATGAAATACTCCAATAAAGTGCTTATTGAACAACTCCGCTATGTCCTCTGCATCAGTCACTCTATTCCCATTTTTATCCCACAATGTCATTCTAACACAATCATTTCTCACCTACTGGCCACACATCGAAAAAATTCCTTAGGATTTTCTTTGGATCTTAGTGCCAATCTCTTCTCGTATTCCATTTTTGCCTTCCTCACCGTACTGGTCACTCTCCTGGCCTGCATCTTATATTCTTCGTGTATCTGCCCTCCACTTCTCTCCTTTTATCTCTTCCATAATCTCTTTTTCAACTGCAGTTCCTGTTTGATATTGTTTGTCATCCACTTTACACCAAATTGTGTTCGCTTCTTCACTCGTGGAATACAGCTTACTATTGCTGCTATCAAATATCCTTTCACAATTCCCAAGTACTAATGATATCCTGGCCTTCCAATTCTGTCCTCCATGGAACTGTCCCTAGTTGATATATAAGACTATTATAATCACCTGCCTTATAATTCTACATATGTTCCCTTTTCATTCATACACCTGCATGTCTATTCATCTTCCAAGTCAAAACCACATGGTCACTCTCTCCAACTGGAGGGAGAGATGTCATCTCACTTATTATCATCTCTTCTGACTCTGTGACCAAATCCAAAACTCTTGAACCTCTTGTTCCCTCTGTTAAAGTACAAAAAAGCATTGAATAACCTCTACACTTTACTCTACAGAATTAGTGCTGATCGATGTTCCTTATTCTGCATATATCATGCACTTGTATGTTCAAAGCTTGAGTGGGAATCCATCATCAGAGTATCTGATTAGCTACCAGTTCTTTTTGCACATCACCCATTCAAAATCTTTATATTGAATCAAATGATTCCCCTTTATATCACTCAGATGAAAACGTTTGTCTCTTAATTATGCACTAAAAAATAAAGTCCCTTCCTGATCATCCTATATGGACCAGTCTCTGTTTTCCTTGTTGGGATGTGTAGTATCACACATGTGAAGCTGCCATTCATCTCCCTCTTTTATGGATACTAAAAAGACTATGTAAGCTATTGGCATGAATTTTGACAACATTACTTGCACCAACCAAAATAGCATTCCTCTATGGCAGGCTTGCACCATATCCTGCAACCTGAAGTCTCTGATGGTTCAAGATGAGAGATCTCTGTTGGCTGTGCTGCTGTGTTTCCTGACATTACTATCCCCAAACAGATCTGCTCGACTACAGTAATTATACAGTGGAGTTGCATGCACTTATGCATATAAAAGAAAACTCCTACCAAAAGTCTCTAATTTATACAGACTTTTTGATTTCTTTGTGGGCTATCCCCTCACTAATGTATAATCCACACACAGTGCTTAGTGTTATAACTTTTGTACAAAATAAAGTCCCTTATATTGATGCCTGGTTGTATTGGACTTCCAGCCACATTGGAATTAAGGGAAATGACATTGCACATGCAGCTGTTAGATCAGCTCATACTTTTTTCGATATACGTTTTGATGGTTCCATATGTCCACCTGGTTTGCCCAGTGGTTAGCATATCTGCTCTCCGACCACAAGGCTGTGGATTTGAATCCTGCCTAGGGCATAGATGTTTATGATTGTCTTTCACCTTCATACATTCATCCAGACAAATATGTATACACTCTTCCAAGATGGAGTGGATCACAATGGGAGAAGTAGACCCAATGGAAGTAAGAAAAATAGTAGACATAATGCTAGGGAAAAGAAGAAGTTTGACAGTTCCATATACTTACTACATACAGATTATACAATCAAAGTTAATTGCCCTTTGGCAATACTTCTGGCAGGAAGCAATGACAAATATTGCATGATATTAAGCCTGAAATTAAGCATTGGCAGTCTAGTCAACATAAGAATGTAAGAGAGGAAGTTATTCTTGCTGGGCTCAGCATAGGCCCTAGTAATCTTATGCATTCTTATTTACTGAGGGCTAATGACCAACTGATGTGTGAGTTTAGCCTGCTTTAGACAGATTGCCAGATCAATTAGCATCCACCTTGAAGAACACAAAAATTACATCAATGATTATCTGTATGGCAAGTTGGGATTGGCAGACTGTGCTCTGGATACTCCTTCACATTAGATGGAGGAAAACATCTTTATCACATAGAAGTCATTATAGCTGTGAGAGACAGTTTTTAGAATCAGCGTCAGCTATGAAGCACTCTTTCCTAAGCTGAAGAAGTATGGTTGCATACATGTTCAAGTTAGTGTTGTTTGTACTGTGAAGCATTATTATTAATAATCAATGTCACTTAAGCATGTCCATATATACTATAATAGTTACAGTTACTTCAGCTCTTTGTCAGCTATTATGTGAATGGTTTTGTTCTGTAGTTGGTGTTTTTCTATGATTAAATCTGTGACATTATTGTTTGTGCCCAAAAATTGATAGAAAGTATTTGCTTTATATTTGTTGATTTTAAATAATTTTGTGTCCCCCAGTATGTAACACAGTGAATAAATTTTTTTTATACTTATCATTTGATTTATTACATTTGTATTTGTTCATTATTTTTATGCACATCTTTATAATCATACATAACACAACTGCACTGTTGATATCTGTGAAGAAAAATTTATTGGTTGAATTTATCTATTCAGGTTTTTCACTGAGTTCCAAATAAAATATTGTTCTTAGAATAATTTTTGTTTGGAAATTTTACTCATCATCATCATCAAATTCCTGCCATGTACCCTCAAGGGGTGTACAGGATATGATAGTACTACATGAAAAAAATTACATCATTACTAACTTCCTATCTACAATTTTCCTCCAAATCAGTATGTTACTTGTCAAGACTCCAACATTATCAGATCTTATATTTCTATTGTCTAAGGCACTTTGTACCATATCAATCCACCTATATCTTGGTCTTCCTCTGGGTCGTTTTGCTGCCAACCTGGCAGAGAACACTTGTTTTGCTAATCCTTCCTCGCCCATTCTGTTTAAGTGACCATACCACCTGAGATTAGCTCTGCTAACGCATTCCTGAATACTGACAATGTCAAGTTCTTTCCTAATATCATCGATATTTCTTCCAATTATTATTGTCTAATTAAGTAATTCCTTTTGAGTTTCACCAACTTAATAACTTAATTTCATTAGCTAAATTTTCTTATATAGGTTATGAATTATCCAAATTTGAAGGAAAAACTGGCTCACCAGAGAAACCACTTTCGGATCTTGGGCTCCTGTCATACAGAAGTTATTGGTCTGAAACTATCCTGGAAATCCTCATTAATCTTAAGCCTGGAGAAAATGGGGAAAGACCTCAAATAACCATAAAGTTAGTAAAGTATAATAAGAGATAATTAAAATACCATGAGTAGTTGTCATACCTACATGTAAAATTTCATTTCATTTAATAATATCATAATAAATTTGCTACTGTACATTTTCTAATTTGTATGTTAACATTCTTTGTTATCATTTTTGTTTTTCTCCATCATGTGAAAGCTGAATTTGAGAAATGAGTGAGTTGGTTCCTACTGTAACTCTCAGACATGTTTTCCTGTATTTCCAGAACATTGCAAAAAGCTTCAAAAGCATGATTGTAAAGTTATTTGTATTGATTTTTAATTTGACAGCTTTCTGCAGCATTTTTCTATATGCTTATACCAGGACTGCTTATAAATGTTTTATACCAAAAGGCTACTTTCAGTCTGGACAATGTCATATGAGTACTCTATTTTATAGGCATGTATTTACTCTAAGTGAAGGAGGACTGACCATTGTGATCATTACAGGAAAATTGTGGAGAAAAATAGGGCATCCAAGACATCATTATATGAAGGCCATAGAATACTGGACAGGCAAAAGCACCATCCGGATCTTTAGTGATGCACAAGATAGAAATAAGTGGAAAAATCATGGCTACCAACCTCTGGATCAGATATGGCATCTAATGTCTTAAGAGATTGCAACAGATAAAATTATAAATAAAGCATTAAAATAACTATAAGAAAGAATTTATTATGAACTTTTTGTGAAATAGTTGTACTATAATATCAGAATTGTTCCAACAGATGATACAAATAGGAATTAAAAAATAATAAACTCAGTTCCGGATATAAGATTATATAGATTTGAAATAGGAAGTTTTTGCTAGCAAAAGAATTAGAGCTGTATCAATTCAACTGCTGTTACTGAGAGTAAGAAGACCAAATTATGTAACATCTTTCTAAATAATAACTACCAGATGATTTCTCAGGGAAAGGTATAGTATTCAATGCTAAACTTGAAGTTGGGTTATTTAAATGAGAGCAAATTTAAAGAAGTGTATTGTCGGCAAAAAATGGGAAATTTGACATTGGACCTGTAGTGCCACAGAAGATTTTTGAATCATTGAAGAAGGAAGCTGATATTCAATTTCTGCTAACATAATAGGAAATAAGTCTCAATATAGAAATGTTTTGGAAAATTTATAGAAATGGGTGGAATTTAATAACAATGCCAACTGCTTTCTAGATTTCACCAGAGCAAGTTCTCAGATTATCCGATGCTTAGCCCATTCACAGATATACTAAAATATACAATAGGTTTTTAGCCTTCTGTAGGTGGGATTTGCATTAAAAAAAGAAATTATAAAATTACTTTGAAAATAATTTATTTATGTAACAATGACAGAATGGTAGTAGAATATCCAGGAAGAATGCAATCAGGAGTACTATCAATACATTTGGTACTAAAACTCATCATAATCCAGTAAAATCTGGAAAGCTAGCTGAAACAGATGATATTTAAGCTAAAATGTTCAAAGTTTCATCTTCTTCTCTTCAATATTAAGCTTAGTTGCTTGCAGACTATTCCTCCAACTTTGCTGCAAAGTTGGAGAGATGGTCTCTTCTTCAGCTTTTCTTTCCCATTGGTATCCAGTACTTTTTTTATCCTTATTTTTATTTATTTTTTTTTTTATCCTGCATTCTTTCTTTATACTTTTCCATTCAAGGAGAGGCATGATAGGTTGTGTGGATAGTCCAGAGGCCTCCCACAATTTTTGGATCTAATAAGTTATTCCTTCTGTTTTACAATTTTCTCTTATTTGTGTGTTCTGATTATGAGAAAACAAATCTGTGAGAATCAGTGAGAAAATCTTTCAATTTTTTCACTGATTCTCACAGATTTGTTTTTTCTTTTCAAACTTTTATTTTTCTTGAATAATATTTGAGTCATTTCTGAAAGCTACTCAACTTTGATATGTTTTAAATATCTTTTGTAAATATTTTTCTTTTCAGTATAGTATTTATTTTTATCCTGCACAAAACTAAATGGTTATCACTTCTTTCAAATCTCCTGTAAACTTTTATATCCTGAACCACTGTGAATATATTACTATCAACATTTATTATTCCCTGTGGCTTCTCTGCATGTGAATTTATACACATCTTTATTTTGAAACATACTATTAGTAATGACTAGTCCATGTCCTAAACAGAAATCCAGCAGGTACTTACCTTTATTATTTCCTTTTCTCTTTTCTCTAAATTTTCGTAAACATTTCTATATTTCTAGTATTCATTTTCTAGTTTGCAGCTCAAACCTCAGAGCCTCTGTAGCTCAGTTGGTATAGACAAAGCCCTTTGGTTGGAAAGACCTGGGTTTGATTCTTGTCCATGGCATGAGGAATCTTTTAGCCAGTCCATATGGAGGTAGAGGGTTTTTTCACCCAGAAACCTGGGTTTTTGCATCCCTCAGAAGAGGCAAACCAGCCCATGAGCACACACAGATCTTCAGTCATGAAATACATGGAGATTTGAACTTTTTTTATTCGTGTGGGGTTCCCCCCCCTTTCCTCAACCATCCCTTAGGACTGGTTGAGCCCTCCTAATGAGGGATTAAGGAAGGAGGAGAATCCCACACGAATAAATAAAGTTCAAATCTCCATCAATAACCAGCATTTCCTTTTTGTTTATGTCAGCTACCTTCTCTAATGACAAAAAAATTCCTCCACTTCTTTCTTAGTAGAACCTTCTGTGTGACAAAAAAAATTCAATGTCATGTCTTAATTTTGAATTTGTCCACATCATTCTAGTTAAAACTGTCTGCCATTCTAGTATATTATCTTCATGTACCTGATAGTTACTCCTTTTCCTGATCACTGTTGCCTGAGCATAACATCTTATCATTATTATTTAGAAGACTCACATGTTTTTGTGTTATTTGTTTTGATAACACCAATTATTTTGATGTGGTTTCTCTAATTGTACTGCTAGTTTCACTTTTTTGTTGATATTTCCTATGCTGATAGTGCTAGTCCTGAATTTTGCTGATGTTCTGTTTGAGTTAATTCGCATTTCACTGTCTCTCCTGATGAAAGCAGCAGAGGCCTTAACAGACAGTGCCCTAACCCACATAACATTTCATCTTGTTTTTTACCATCATTTTGTTTTGGTTTAAGCCAGTATAGAATACAATTTAGTCAGATAAACTTCAGACTGCTAGCCAATCTTCATTCATTCATTCCACCATGTAGATACCTACTGATGTGATGCACCACGAAAAGTTGAAAGATGGACATTAGGTCAGAAGCCCAGATTCATTCTTTGCACTTCTAAAAAGGTTCTAGCGGGCTTCTCTCCTTTTCTAACTTTAATCTTTAAACAATCCCTTTGACATTCATAACATGATGTAAACAACACACCAGAGTAAAATTAATAATTAACTTATCGAAGTTGTTAATATTTCACTGGATTTCGAACCACTATTTTTAGAGCACAAGTCACAAATTATTAAATTTGTAACTTGTGCTCTAAATGCACAGTACTTAATTAAATAGTTATAGAAACAAATTGTAACTGAAGAGGAACTAATATCCTAACAAAGTATTTTCTAGGGGCTGGATAAAGCCACAGTTAATTTATAAAAGTCAGGCTAAATGCAATCTTAGAATAACAGTCTCTTAGATCTTTGGCAATTTAATGCAGTCATATTTTTTGAAGCTGGTGAGTGTTTCATAGCTGCTACTAATTCTAAAAATTCTTGTGAAGCTGCATTGACTTTTATGCAGAACAGTTGTCTTTTTCATTTAATCTTGTGTGAAGGAATATCTAGAGCAGTGTTTGTTAAACTTTTTGAGACTGTAGAACTCTATATAAAAATATTTCTTTTTTGCAAGACCCCTATGAAATTTTTCATAAATTATCCAAAAAGAATAAAGACAGTGAACTGTTACCTGAAAAATATTTTAATCAATAAAACATATACATAATATTACAAATCATAAAGTAACACAGTTGTTCTAGAAATAAGTAAATTTAATAACACATTTAATATTTTCCCCCATTCACTGAACATTTTTTTTGGAAAAAACCACAGCTCTTGGGAACCCCCTACAAGTATTTAAAGAAACATTAGAGTTCCACAAAATATTATGATCAATATCCAGAATAATAATCTACCAGTCCAGACTTGCTATGCAGATGATCACAATCAATTTTTATATTCTCTAAAATACCACTCTGTCCAAAGTAGGCTACATTGCAGGCACAAGGAACTTTATACACTCAAGGATGTGCAAGAGAATGAAGGTAGCTGGCTAAATGTATGATATGAAAGTGTCATGAAGATTACATTTGTAAAGAACAATGTATCCTGAATAAGGGATTTCAATAGTTTTACAATGATCTTATATGTTGATTACAGGATAGGTAGGAGGCAATTCAGTATTTGTCTCACTACTAGTGGTTGTAGCCACTGGCTAAAAACGGTGTTGCAAAGGTACCTAAGTTCAGCAGCAAGGGCTGTCATTTGAACAAACAGCTGTGGCTCTATGTGTAATTTTTTTGAGGATGCTATATTGTTAGGAGGAGTGCTGGTGTGATTACTTATGTGAGTACCTTTCAGTATGTGTGGGTTGCCTATAAAAAGAAAAAGATAATGAGCCATTTGGTAATCATGTAAGACTAGTGGGGGAGAGACAGTTGTTAGTTTCTTTTCCTATGAGGAAGTATATTTTTTGATGTTGGGAGGGAAATCTGTTGCATTCCCATCTAGTTTGTTGTATATTTTTCTTTTTGTGAAAAAACACCCGAACAAATGGTGAATTTGAATAATTTAAATATGTCAGAGGGGGTAATGTGGCTTACTAAATAAAGTCAAGGGTGTCTGTCAGTGAGCCTTTGGCAAACAGTGACGTAAATTAAAAGTTGACCATGATATCTGAATCTTTAGGATTGGATTTCTTAGTAATGTTTCAAAGAGTGAATAGTGTTGAATTCTGAATATATAGAGATTTGAGTAATTATTATTTGCTTCAGAATCCAACATGATCTTCCATCACATAAGTTAAACTTGTAATTAGTATTTAATGTAAATCACTTGTTTATAAATTAATATTCATATAACTACCTTTAACTTTATTTGATATTTAATTATTTAATCAAGGATATATAATAATAATGAGAAGACTCTGTATTAAAATATTATTAAGTTTATTTTATTTATTGCTATGTTAATATTATAAGAATTTGTATTCAACATTTTAACTGCGTATTAATTGAAATGTAAATATTCCTTATTTGTTCCTGTATGTAGAGGTATATGTATAGTGTTGTATAGTGTTGATATAGAGATTGATATAGAGTGAATATATAGAGATCTGAGTAATTATTATTTGCTTCAGAATCCAACATGATCTTCCATCACATAAGTTAAACTTGTAATTATTATTTAATGTAAATCACTTGTTTATAAATTAATATTCATATAACTACCTTTAACTTTATTTGATATTTAATTATTTAATCAAGGATATATAATAATAATGAGAAGACTCTGTATTAAAATATTATTAAGTTTATTTTATTTATTGCTATGTTAATATTATAAGAATTTGTATTCAACATTTTAACTGCGTATTAATTGAAATGTAAATATTCCTTATTTGTTCCTGTATGTAGAGGTATAACGTTAAGCAATGCCTTAGTTTTATTATATTTTGTTTTGGCTGTTCATGGAGATGTATGTAAGAGAGCGAGTGCGAGTTTAGAGCAGAGTGTGGTAGATCGGTATTGAAGGGCTGAAAAGAGATTTTAATAGAAGTAGAGCATGAGAATAATTTCAGCGGGATGAAGGGATATATAAGCAAAGAAGAGAAAAAGCGATTGATTCGGGGAATCAGAGTGCGATAATAGCGAGTCACTCAAGTAGCTAATTAAAGTCTACTAGTCAAGGAGCGGGTTAGCTTGTAAGTTGCTGAACAACAAATAAAGCAACGGAAGATAGCAAAGCAACATTCGAATGACTAGCGATAATTTTGTTGAGATTTAATTCCAGGCCGACCTTTCAGGGACACACGGAAACTTGAAGCATAGCACAGAGTTACTAAGAGAATAAGTAGAGGCGATAAAGTTGAATTTAAACGATAGCTGTGTTAAGAAATATAGTGCCTAAAAGATTAATTAAATGCCAGAAGTATAGGCAACTGCATGTAAAAACTTCAAGTTAAAGAATTACTGTGTGTTACCTTAGTTCAAGAATTATTAGTAGAATACTGAATTGGTCAAGTGACGTCAAATGTAGTACAAGCATTTTGATCTGAGCAAGAACATTTAACTATGTGAATTGCGACCGTTAATTTTTTCAGTTATTACTAAGAAGATTTGTTTTAATGAGTGCTGTTAATTGTTTTAGTTGTGTATACAGTTATAAGAAATGTTCGTATATAAGTAGATGAACAAGGAAGATTACCGGTAAGAATTATCCAACTATTGATATTCCTATGCAGAGATATGTGTGTGCTGCTTCCTAGAATATCCCTATATTAACAGTAACTATTGTGGAGATTAGCTGGAGTGTAGAATTAAGAGTGTATATATACTTGTGAAGAAGTGTTACTGCCCTTTTATTGTATTTGAAACTTAAGTAACTGTGAGACATTAGTGTAATTGATCACTAAGGAACTTTATGACATTGAACTTTATTAAATAGTTAAATGAACCTTGTGAAGACTGTATTTCAGACAACAGATTAACCATTGCCTGAGATTGTATGACTGTATATTACCAGATGAGCTAAAATGTTTATAATACCTTATTCAGTGATTTAGATTAAAGTGTTTAAATTGTAAGCCTAAATTAAATGTTTGTTTGTTGATCTAAAGTTGTATTTTGCCTGAATCTCTTTTACTGCACCATTCATAAAATATTCGAACCAAAGCGGGTGAATTAAATAAGTTAAATAAACTCGGCCAGTATATATAATAATAAAAGAGAAATAGTTGAGAGTTGGTTTTACTTTAATTCTTGGACTAATTTAAATATAGAGTGGTGCAGTCAATAAATATAAATTTTCTCTATATTTGGATTAGAAATCAACTAGCAACTTAATTTTTTTTGTTTAAGAAAATCGTAGTGACAAATTGACGGATCCAAAGTATAGGTTAAGACGAAATAGGATCCAAAAAAGTGACACAGTCGGCAGGATTTGAATTCACTGTCATAGGTTGTGATATTAAGTATTAGATTCTGTAATAGTAAAAAGAATTTAAAGATAAATCAAGTGAATTAGTTGTAAACTAGAATCAGGCAAGCAGAGAAATTATTTTAGGATTCTGAATTTTTTTAAAGTTGTTGTTAATAGATTAATATGGCTGTTTCATCTAGTTCTAAAATGGAAGATAGTGAGTTTTTTCGTACAGTGAACCCACAACAAGTTTTTCCTCAGTTTTCAGGTGAAGAATGAGATGATGTACTGTCCTTTTTTACTTATGTTGAAAAACTTAGAGAAATAGCAAATTGGATGGATTTTCAACTGTTAATTTTACTCAGAAGTAAATTAATAGGCAAGGCTAGAACATATTTTAACTCACCTCCAATTCTCAAGGATACATTAGATTATCAAATATTTAAGGACAATCTTATTTCTCAGTTCTCAAAGTTAAGAAGTATTGGCCCAAACTTGTGGACGCTACAGAGAATTTCACAAAAGGATAGAGAAACTGTCTGTCTCTGATTTTTACAATCAGTTGTTAACTTTATCTAATAGCTTAAATGTCACAAGTGAAGATAAACCTCATTTAGAATGGGCTGTGTTCCAACAATTCCGCCAAGGTGTTAGGACAGAATTGAGAGAAACAGCCTATAAAAAGAAAATTTCCACGTTGGAAGAGTGTTTTAAAGCTGTAAAAGAAAAAGAGCAGATGATAGGGGATTTCTCTCCCTCATCCAATATAAGCCATATAAATATCTTAGAAAAGGATAATTGTTCCTCTGTCATTAACAAGACTGAGAAGGAGAATAAAAAGGGAAAAGGAAAGAGGAAGGATATTGGGGAATATTCTATAAATTTTAATCAAATGTTAAACAGTGAAAATCAATCTGACAGAATGAAATTAATGGAAGAAATGAAAGCTCTAGTTCACCATGAAGTGAACAGATTGCAGCAACCAGTAATAGATCGTCTTGATCAAGTGGTGACACAGCTTACATCTATTACCTTGAAATCTCATGAGAATAATAACCTCTCTACAGATGGAATCAACAAGATGATAGAACAAGAAGTACAAAGACAAAATCTGCCCATATTAACAAGTCTGGATAGAGTGATACAAAAACTAGAGGGTTTTAGTTGACAAGTACCTAATAACTCTCAATCTCAAGAAAGGAAGGAATATCTCACTACCCTTAGAGATCCTCCTAAATGCTTCAGGTGCAACAAAATTGGACATCTTGCTAGAAATTGTTATTATAACAAGAAGGATTACTCTATCAAAAGCTGGGATTCAAAGTTTGGATACATACCCCATAGAAGAAATAATAGAATTCAGAAACACCAAGCGTCTAATGAAAGAATGATGAGAGTTAGAAGAGAAATCCTGGGTTCTAAATGTAATATTTTATTTGATACAGGATGTAATGCTTCAACTATTAGAAAGGACTATCTCCAAGGTATAAGACATAAATTAAGAAATAATATTGCCAAACTTAGACAACCTGTAAGAATTACTACTCTTTCAGATTCAAACTTCGTAGCATATGAAAAGGTTCGAGCAAGAATCTACCTACCAGAATTTAAGCTAAGTGTCTGGCAAGACTTACTTATCATCCCCCTCAACCACTAACATAAGCTCCCACATCATATTGGGAATAAATTTCTTAGAAAGATATCAGTTCTCCTGTGATTTTTTTAAGAAGGAAATATGCCTAATGAACAGGAAAATAAGTGTCAGAACAAATGGCAATTATATGCATAATAGAACAAGGAGACAGAAAGAAAGGTTTTGTATACCTGAGAAAGGATTTACCCCAAATAAAGTAGAGCTGTCTGTAACTGAACCAACTATGGAGGATAGTAATATACATTCTGATATGCCTTATCAACCAGAATCAAAATGTAACACTGATGAACATTCTCAACATAGCCAAACCTGAACCTGAAGTTATCAATAAGGAACAAACAACAGTTGAGGTAAACTGTGCCAGGGTGACTAGTCTATATGACAGAAAACAAAACTTATATCTTAAGGGGACATTTCCACACAATAAATACAAAATACATTTAATTACTAGTGTATGGAACAAGAGGAATCCAAGAGAAGTAAAAGAAAGTAAGTGCACAAACTGGAATAGCAGGTGTGGAAACTATGTAAGATCTCATGGAGAAAATATAAGATCTGATTCCTCCACAAAAAGGCCTAGTATGAAAAATTTTTCTTTAAAGAAAAATTTTTCAAAGAAAGAGTAAGCCTTTGTTGGATTCTGAATATATAGAGATTTGAGTAATTAATATTTGCTTCAGAATCCAACATGATCTTCCATCACATAAGCTAAACTTGTAACTATTATTTAATGTAATTCACTTGTTTATAAATTAATATTCATATAACTACCTTTAAGTTTATTTGATATTTAATTATTTAATCAAGGATATGTATTAATAGTGATAAGACTCTGTATTAAAATATTATTAAGTTTATTTTATATTTTATTTATTGCTATGTTAATATTGTAAGAATTTGTATCCAACATTTTAACTGCGTATTAATTGAAGTGTAAATATTCCTTATTTGTTACTGTATATAGAAGTATAACGTTATGCAATACCTCAATTTTATTATATTTTGTTTTGGTTGTCATGGAGACGTATGTGAGATAGCTAGCGCGAGTTTAGAACAGAGAATGGAGATTGGTATTGAAGGGCTGAAAAGGATTTTAGTAGAAGTAGAGCATGAGAATAATTTCGGCAGGAAGAAGGGATATATAAGCGAAGAAGAGAAAAAGCGATTGATTCAGATGGAATCAGAGGAGATTGATTTGGGGAATCAGAGTGCGATAATAGCGAGTCGGAGAGGTCACTCAAGTAGCTAATTAAAGTCTACTAGTCGAGGAGCGGGTTAGCTAGTAAGTTGCTGAACAACAAATAAAGCAACGGAAGATAGCAAAGTAACAATCGAATGACTAGCGATAATTTTGTTGAGATTTAATTCCAGGCCGACCTTTCAGGGACACACGGAAACTTGAAGCATAGCACAGAGTTACTAAGAGAATAAGTAGAGGCAATAAAGTTGAATTTAAATGATAGCTGTGTTGAGAAATATAGTGCCTAAAAGATTAATTAAATGCCGGAAGTATAGGCAACTTTTAAAAACTTCATGTTAAAGAATTACTGTGTGTTACCTTAGTTCAAGAATTATTAGTAGAATACTGAATTGGTCAAGTGATGTCAAATGTAGTACAAGTGTTTTGATCTGAGCAAGAACGTTTAACTATGTGAATTGCGACCGTTAATTTTTTCAGTTATTACTAAGAAGATTTGTTTTAATGAGTGCTGTTAATTGTTTTATGTGTATACAGTTATAAGAAATGATCGTATATAAGTAGATGAACAAGGAAGATTACCGGTAAGAATTATCCAACTATTCATATTCCTATGCGGAGATACATGTGTGTTTCTTCCTAGAATATCCCTATATTAACAGTAACTATTGTGGAGATTAGCTGGAGTGTGGAATTAAGAGTGTATACTTGTGAAGAAGTGTTACTGCCCTTTTATTGTATTTGAAACTTAAGTAACTGTGAGATATTAGTGTAATTGATCGCTAAGGAACTTTATGACATTGAACTTTATTAAATAGTTAAATGAACCTTGTGAAGACTGTATTTCAGATAACAGATTAACCATTGCCTGAGATTGTATGACTGTATTACCAGATGAGCTAAAATGTTTATAATACCTTATTCAGTGATTTAGATTAAAGTGCATAAATTGTAAGCCTAAATGAAATGTTTGTTTGTTTGTTGATCTAAAGTTCTATTTTGCCTGAATCTCTTTTACTGCACCATTCATAAAATATTCGAACCAAAGCAGATGAATTCATCATCATCATCAGCATCTAATTCCTGCCATGTACCCTCAAAGGGTGTACAGGATATGATAGTACTACATGAAAAAAATTACATCATTATTAATTTCCTGTCTACAATTTTCCTCCAAATCAGTCTGTTACTTGTCAACACTCCAACATTATCAGATCTTATATTTCTATCGTCTAAAGCACTTTGTACCGTATCAATCCACCTATATCTTGGTCTTCCTCTGGGTCGTTTTGCTGCCAACCTGGCAGAGAACACTTGTTTTGCTAATCTTTCCTCTCCCATTCTGTTTAAGTGACCATACCACCTGAGATTAGCTCTGCTAATGCATTCCTGGATGCTAACAATGTCAAGTTCTTTCCTAATATCCTCGTTTTTAATATGATACTGCCATTGATGCCATCTGTTCACATCTATATCTTTCTCAGGACTCTCATATCTGTGGTCTCTAGTCTTTGGTCAAGTGTTTTACTTCTGACCCAGTTCTCAGATCCATAAGTTAAAACTGGTTTGAAAACTGTCTTGTATACAGCTAATTTAGTGTTCCAACTGATTTCTCTCTTATTCCATATGAATTTATTCAATTGACTTCCCACCATACCAGCTTTGCTGATTCTGTTGTCTATTTCCATATTTAATTTACCATCTTCAGTAAAAATCGTGCTTAAATAGCTGAAATGTTTTACTTGTTCCATAGGTTCTCCATTCACAACACAGTTGACATTTTCAATGATTCTGCCTATTTTCATTGTCTTTGTCTTTTTATTGCTGACCTTCATACCATATCTATTACAACAGCTATTCAATTTAGCCAGAGAATCTTGCAGACTTGTAGCAGATTTATTTAGAAGTATAACATCATCCGCATAAAGCAAAGAGCTGACATTAACATCTCCAATTTTGATATCATGTTTAATACCACTTTCCTTCATAATGTGATCCATATAGATAATGATTAACAGAGGGGATAATGTACATCCTTGTCTCACACCAGATTTAACATTAAACCATATTCCTGTACTTCCTTCAATTCTAACTGCTGACTTACAACTCAAATAAAGACTAAGTATTGCTTTATATAATGCCCCATTGACACCATATAACTGCAGCGTATTGAATAGCTTCTCTCTTGGCACCTTGTCATATGCCTTTTCCAGATCGACAAAACTTAAATACAGATCTTTGTTATATTCCCATGCTTTTCCGACTATTTGTCGTAAAGTGAACATCTGATCCTGACAGCCTCTATTTGGCTTGAATCCAGCTTGTTCTTCACCAAGCTTTTCTTCCACAATTCTTCTCAACCGTTTCTCAAGTATACTTGCATAGTTCTTGGCAGGAACACTCAGTAGGGAAATACCTCTGTAATTCTCACATGCAGTTTTATTTCCCTTTTTATATGTGGGTACTATGAGAGCTCTACTCCAATCATCGGGAATTCGTCCCTCTGTCCAGGCTTTCTGAACTATGCAGTGCAGCCACTGTAAGACTCTTATACCACCATACTTCAGCATTTCTGGTCGAATATCATCTACTCCAGCTTCCTTTCCACATTTCAAGCCTTTGATGTCTTTTTCTACTTCAAGTATGGATATGTATTTCTGCTTGCATGCCTGGTCAGTGTTTTTTACCACTGTGCTGTCACCACTGCTTGTTTCATTTAGCAATTTTTCAAAGTAATTACTCAATACTTCAAGGATATCTTTTTCTCCCGTTTTCATTTCACCTTTATCATCTCTATATAGCACTCTTTCCTCCATTCTTAATCTTCTTCAACAACCTCCAGAATATTTTGCCACCTTCTTGATATTTATTTTCTATATTCTTGCCAAAGTCCTCCCATGACTTTTGTTTAGCTAGTTTTACACAGTGTTTAGCATTCTTGCATTTGTCTCTATATTCTCTAAGAGCACAAACTGACTTATTTGACAGGAACTTTTGGTATGCTTTCTTCTTTTCCTTCACTGCCTCTTTAACTTCCTGTGTCCACCAGGGAGTTCTGATTTTTTTATCCTTACAGACAACCTCACCACATGCCTCTCTGGCAGAATCAATCAATGTTTTCTTCAGAGTTTGATACTGAATCTCCAAGGTTTGATTCCTGTTCTCAAACTCTTTCATTTTTTCTTCAATAATCTTTGTGTATTTTAGTCTACAGCTCACATCTGAGAGCTGCTCAACTTTTATTCGCTTTAAAACTTTCTTACATGTTATTCTTTTCGATATGAAATTCAGTTTTATCCTGCTCAAGACTAAATAGTGATCACTTCCAATTTCAGATCCTCTGTACACTCTGGTGTCCTGCACCAGGGAGAAAACATCACTATCAACAATAACATAGTCAATGAGACTTTTCTTATTCCTAGCCTCTTCTCTCCATGTGAATTTGTGCACATTTTTATGTTGGAACATGGTGTTAGTAATAACCAGTCCATGTCCTGAGCAGAAATCCAACAGATATTTGCCATTATTATTAGCTTTGCTCTTTTCTCCAAATTTTCCCAAAATATTTTTGTATGTCTCACAATCATTTCCTACTCTGCTATTTAGATCCCCAACAAGGACCAACTTTTCCTTTTTCATTGTGTCAGTTGCTTTTTCTAAAGCCTCAAAAAATTCCTCCACTTCTACCTTAGTAGAACCTTCTGTTGGACCATAGGCACAAATAAGTCTCATTGTCCAGTTCCCCATTCTCATATTTGCCACATCACTCTACTTGAGACTGCCTGCCATTCCAGGAGATTACCCTCGTATTTAGTGTTGAATACTATGGTTGCTGCTTCTTTTCCTTGATTGTCATTGCCTGAATATAACATTTTGTATTTATTGCTCAGAAAGATCTCGCCAGTTTTGGTCTTTTTTGTTTCAGTCACCCCTATTATGTCGATCTGGTACTTATCTAATTCCTCAGCTAGCTCCATTTCTTTGCCATTCAGGCTTCTTACGTTGATAGTACCGATCTTTAACTCTGGTGATGTTGAGTTGGGGTTTATTTTCAGATTTGTTCCAGTAGCTGATTTTTCGCTGTTCGCCCTGGTTCCCTGGCGAAAACAACGGGCGCCTTGTTTAACTGGGCGACGCCCCAGCCGGCATGAAATTTTGTCATGTTGTACCATCATTCTATATTTTGGTTTAACCAATAAGAATACAATTTGGTCGGCTAAATCCCAAATTGTCAGCCCATCCTTGTTCGTTCAGTATCCAAGTAGATACCCAACAGGTTGCACCACGAGAAGGTGAGGATTGGACATTAGGTCAGAAGCCCTGGTCGGTTCTCCGCATTCCTTTAAAGGCTATGTGGAGGTCTACTCTCAGTTATACAGCTTTGATCCTCTCGGTTATACAGCTTTGATCCTTAAGCACCCCCTTTTTATTTAACTTATTTTATTCACCCAGCGGGTGAATTAAATAAGTTAAATAAACTCGGCCAGTATATATAATAATAAAAGAGAAATAGTTGAGAGTTGGTTTTACTTTAATTCTTGGACTAATTTAAATATAGAGTGGCGCAGTCAATAAATATAAATTTTCTCTATATTTGGATTAGAAATCAACTAGCAACGTAATTTTTTTTGTTTAAGAAAATTGTAGGGACAAATTGATGGATCTAAAGTATAGGTTAAGACGAAATAGGATCCCACAATAGAATAGAATTTTTGTTAAAGAAGAGAGAGAGAGGGGGGTGTTACCTGTGTGTGTATGTGGTGGGGGGGAGAGGGGATCGCTGGTTGTTTGGCAGGTTTGGTCTATGCTATCACTTATCGAATGAATTGGGGGGGTAGCATATTGGATTTGTCATTATGGATCAGAGTATAACAGAAAAATGAACAGTCATCTTAAAGAATGCTCTACATATCAGATAATGGATCAGGATCCTATCAAATCTCAAAAGAAAAAAATGTTTAAATTATTTCAAGATATTATATCTTGGACTAAAGAAATTACTAAAAAAAAGTAAAAGCTTTCCATTTCAGACCTCCTCAGATATGGAAGGTCACAAAAATTCGGAAACAAAACCTAATACTTCCAATACTTTCCTTTGTCCAGTAGTTGATTGCATAGACAGCCATCTACGAACTTGCCAAATATCTATCAAAATCACTCCTTCCATAATTTATAAGTTACTCTCCCTCCTTTATCAAAAATTCTATTCGCTTTCAAAGATTAATAAGAAATCTTAACTTGAAAGATTCAGATATCATGGTCAACTTTTAATTTACTTCACTGTCTATAGACATTGAGAGAGAGACCGTTAACTTTATTTAGTAAGCCATATTTCCCCTCTTGAGTTATTTGAATTATTCAAATTTGCCATTTGTTCAGGTTATTTTCATGAAAAAAAAATATACAAACAACTAGATGAGCATGCAATAGATTTCTCTCTTTCTCCCCTTACTCAAGCCAATTTCTGTATGGAATTTCTAGCAAATAAAATACTCAACTCAGCTACACATCCAACAAATTGTCTATGCTAAGATGATTTTTATGTAGTTGATGTGTTTGCTATTTTATCACAAAATGGTCCAGACATATTAGATGCATTTTAGTTAATTTAAATAGCTAACATCCAAAAATACACTTCACTATTGAAAAAAAAAAAAAAAGGAAATTAACAACTATCTTCCCAACAGTACAGCATCCTCAAAATCTTGCACATAAAACCATAGCTATTTGTTCACATGACATCATTCTTGTCTTAACCTTTGCAACACTTTTTTTTAGCCAATGGCTGTAATCCCTATAAATTGACAAAATACTGCATGCATCCCTTCTCCTTAGTTATTCACATGTGATATCATTGTATGCCATGGTCACTTCCATACCTCTTTGGGTTTTGGGAGTGAAGCCTTCTGCCAGAAGAAGCGGTAGGTTCACAGCTTCCCTTTCCACACAGAGATAGTACGACCATCACAAACATCTGTGCTCATGGCTGGCTTCGAACCCACAAGCTCCTGACTGAAGAGTGGATATGCCAGCCACTCAGCCAACCAGGCTGGCTCCCTGCTCCTCCTGCATGGTACATTTGAAAAGATAGTTAAAGTTCTCTGCAAATATAATCTCAATGCCACTTTCAAATCCCACAATCAGCTAGCTACCTTCATTCATTCTCCTAAGCATCACCTTGATCCTGTTGCACATACTGGTGTGTATAAAGTTTCTTGTATCTGCAACTTTGTCTACTTTGGACAGAATTGGTAGAACCATGTGTCCCACTATGGTTGGAAATCCTGTAAGAAGATATCCACCTTCAAGAATATAAAAACTATGTGTGTGTGATCATCTATATGGCAAGTCAAGACTAGCAGACCAGGCTCTGGAAATTCCTTCACACAAGATTAAACTGAAGAAAACAGCTGTTCTGCATAAAAGGCGCCATAGGTATGAGAGATTATTTTTAGAATCAGCAATAGCTATGAAGCATTCCCCCAACCTCAATACATGTGGCCAATTTAATTTGCTGATGGTCTGGGATGGATGGGTGTTAGAAAAGATTAGTAGAACTTTAAGGCTCCTTAAGGATATTGACAGAAGAAAGTTAAAATATTTTGGACACATAGAAAGGATGGAAGGAGGACTTCTCAGAACAGTAATAGATGGTAAAGTTCCTGGAAAAAGAGGCAGGGGTAGACCATCAATGAGATGGATCGATGGCGTGTGTGGAGTGACTGATCTTCAGAGAGTTGAGGCTGCCAGAAAAGCAAACAACAGGACTACATGGCGAGGCCTGGTGTGGAACATCACCGAGCATCGGAGTGACCATACGGCATCTGCAGATGTTCAGTGAACATAGAGAGAGAGAGAGAGAGGTGGTCTGGGAGACTGTCATTCTAGAGGGCACATTGCTAAGGAATTGGTTCCTTTTCAGTTACAATTTGAATTGTTTTTGTGATTATTTAATTAAGTGGTGTGTGTGGGTGGGTGGGTGGGTGTGCTCGCTCACTCACTCTGAAGATGCTTGGAAATCCTGCAAAGTATTAGTAAGTTCAGTAAATTAATTATTTATTTTCCTCTTGTGGTGTTTATATTATGAAGCACTATTATGAATAACAACCACTACCTGAGCCTATCTACACAAACCCCTTTGATAATAATTGCAATGTAATTACACAGGTTAAGGAAGAACAAAAATTGTGTCAAATGATAGAGCTGTTCATATTTTGGCCACAGCTTACTTGCCACACACTGCAGACATCGATCTGTCCCAGATCTGCCTAGTAGTGATGATTTATACCCACTTTTTTCTGTGGGATACAAGAAAGATGAACATCTTTCGTGTATCACTTAGAAAAATTCTGCTGGGATAACAACAGATGATCTGTAATGTCCATCCCTGTAAAGTTAGGTCTGAGATTTTGAATCACAGCGGGAAACTGTGATTCAAAAACCATCACACCTGCAGGTGATGTGACAGTCACTGCTGCATAACGGAATCATTTCCATTTTGTTGTGACTGTAGTATTAACTATTCAGTCAATATGTTCAGGTAGATTATATCTGTCATGTAATTTTCACTGAAAAAGAATATAATGTGAATTCATCACTGTACACAAACTCACTGTTTGCAATCTGGTTATTGTCAGTCATTTCTTGGACCCACAACAAATTTCATCTTTCATCTTTGTCAATTCAGATAAGTTGGCGGAATCAATTCGCCAACTTATCTGTTATGTAAACACTTGGCAGGCCTCCTCAAACCTCACATCCATAATTCAGACACTTATATACGAAATTCGCAACATTTCGTTGAGAAACTGAACATCTCTATCTCCAATACGGATTTACTCGCCAGCCTGGATGTTACATCTCTATTCATAACCTAACCTGTGGAGGAAGTGATCAACATTTTAGGTAGTTTGCTCCCACAAGACATTACTTCTCTGTTCCGTCATTGTTTAACATCAAACTTTTTCTTATGGAATAAAACCATATATCAGCAATTGACTGGCCTTGCAATGGGTAGCCCCCTCTCACCATCTTGTGCTGATCTCTTTATGGAGGATTTTGAAAGTAAAATCTTAACTCAAACAGACCCTAAACCCACAGTATGGTGGAGATACGTGGATGATATCTTTATCGTTTGGAACCACACAAAAAAGGGCCTGTTCGACTTTCTTAAGAAAATCAACTCTCTACACCACACAATCAAATTCACTCTAGAACTTGAAGAAGATAACCAATTATAATTTCTGGACACTTTAATTAAGAAGCTTCCGAATGGTGGTATCAACCTCTCAGTTTACCGCAAACCTACCAATACAGGACGTTATTTGCATTTCACTTCCTCACACCACATTTCTCAGAAACTTAGTATTGTACACATGTTGAAGAACCGTGCCTCTCTCCTTACAACAGATCAACAAGACCTCCAGGAAGAACTATCCCTGATATCCACCAACCTTATCATGAATGGATTTCCTCGAAGACTCGTCCACAAGATACTTTTCTCTGAACCCCGACAAAGACAACAAGATGATGTACGTTATATTTCTACCATCGTCATTCCATACTTAGGGACAGTTTCAAATAAGATTGCTAGACTCCTTAGACCACATAAAATAAGAGTGGCCTTTAAACCCACAGAAACGATTAGACAATTCTTAAGATCTCCAAAAGATAGCCATCCTTTCTCCAAATATGCTGGAGTTTATAACATACCATGCTCATGCGGGTGAATTACATCGGCCAAACTTCAAGGAGCCTTGAAATTAGGCAAAAAGAACATATAGGTGACATCAATAATAACAGAGAAGAAAAATCGGGTTTAGCTTTTCATTTCTCAAGAACGAACCATACCATAGAGTGGGATAGAAGCACAATTCCTTACATGGAGGAGGACTTCCGCTCCCAAATTTTTAAGGAGGCCACAACAGTTGGCCGCTGTACACAAAACCTTAACAGGAACCAAGGACTAATCTTGCCTGTGATCTGGAAGACCCTTATCAGATCCTTCAACTCGCCAGAACTGAATTATAGTGCCAACTATCGAACGTTCCTAAATAACAACAAGTGAGATCATCCACGCTCTATGAATGTATTGTACGCGCTCTGTTCTTTGTTTAATATAATTGGAATCGGTTGATTTTAGTTTGTAACAGTTTTTTACTTTTTAGTGCCTTACATCAGTTATGTACCCTGAAGATGCCAACAGACTTAGTTGGTGAAACTAGTTGGTATAACTTAGTTGTTTATTATATACACTTGATCAATATAATCCCAGTAAAAGTTTTTCCTGGTGTATAAAATTATAAAATGTATATGGAACTCTTACATAAAAAAAAAAAAAATCTGCAAAATTCAAGAATACAATTCAGCCTCTTTCTTCAGGACAATCATGTGTTGCACAGTTTGACATTCTGCATATATGCATTATTGTTAAACTTTTAATGGTACATATACATATCAAAAATGCATTGCTGCCTTTAGTTTCTTATTTGGTAAGTTAGCATTCTGCTGTGAAGAACAAATGGTGAAATTGATTATTGTTTGGAAATCAGCTGAGTTTCTTTTATTCTTTTTCAACATTAAAAGAAGCACATTAATATATTAATTGTTTTATTAATTTATGACCAAAAGTATTTTATTTAAAAGTTTATACAATAATAGTTTTTGAGAAAAAATTATAATAATAATAATAATTAAAATAAACAATTTCTTTCATTAAAAATGAAAGAAATTGTTTAGAGTTCTAATCTTTCTCCATTGCATAGTTTCTTTTGACAAAATTTTATTTTGTGTGACTCTTTCACAACGTTTAAGAGGTCACAAACATTAAGAAACACTGCTTTAGTTCCTTGTTTGCAATTGAGCTTCCACATTTCAAGAACACTATCACTTTGAAACATCAATATGTATGCTGTATGTTTCAGGAATTTGTCATATGAACTACCTTATCTTTAGTTCTCTATTATTCCTGTGAATCCTTTAGAATGTGACTATGTTGATAAACTTTCCAGTTATTATAATAATATGAGGATTAAGGTCATTAAATTGCAATATTGTGTAGTATAGTCTGCTCATTAAGCATATAGTATCTGAATATGTTTTATACATGTTTTAAACATTGATTTCATATAAATATATTTTTATATAGTCATCACATGCTAAAAGGTCTTTTTATATCTTATAGTGAAATATCTGAACTAACCAGCATCAAAAAGGAAGATGTCATATCTACACTTCAGTATTTGAATCTCATTAATTATTATAAAGGACAGTATATTATTACTTTTACCAAAGAAGTTATTGATGCTTATCAAAGAGCTGCTGCAAAGCGGATAATTCGTATTGATCCCAAATGTTTACACTGGACTCCCAAGGACTGGTCAAAAAGAGGAAAGTGGTGAACATCACCAATGGGAATATGTGCATTGTAATTTTAGACTTGGTTGGAATGGTTTTTTTTTTTTTTTTCTTAAGAAGAGCTAGTGGATACTTCTTCAGTTCTTCAACTTTAAGGTGCATGCACTGCTGTTGCTTCCATTGAAAAAAGGGGAAAAAGAAAACTAGTTTCATTGGGTGTAGAACTTTTAATGGTTCAAGTGGTCTGTTCACCCTCTGTTTCGATTGTAACTTCACTGCCATTTTTTAAACCAGATGTATTCGACTCATTTGGCTCATAACATAATGAACTCATTTAATTGTTGTTTATTAAAAGCATGATAGAAAATAATTACGTATGCAGCAAATTTGAAACAACAGAATGGCCAGCCAGCATGTTACACTGTGATAAGTGGTTGTGTATGTAAAATGTATAGTTCACTGTTAGACACACTGTACAGCTCTCACATTGAATCATTGTAGAAATCATCCTCAAGTGCCACATTAAAAAAAAAAAAAAAAACTGACGTGCACTTTTAATGTATTGCCTATTCTTTCCATTAAACACTTATTAATTGATACAGTTGGCAATTTTCCTCCTGTTGTCATATAAATATTTCAGGGTTGTATTGTTTTGTTTTGTTTTGTTTTTAAGAATTAACCATAGGAATTCTTAATGCTTAAAAAAAAAAAATAATAGTTGAATACAGTAATCAATTCTGCAAAATAAACAAACTGGTCCCTCACAGCCTTAGTTGCTTCAGTCTTAATTCCACACTGCAACAACTATACAGTAACAATTTCTTTATGGCATAAATACTTATGTTTTTGCTTTTTTTAGCAAAATTTTAGCAAGATGAATTCATCAGCTGAGGGTTTGTGAATCCTCAGCTGATGAATTAATCCTGTTCTATGTTCCAATGTTCAGCCCACCACAAACAAGCTGGGTCATTTGCAAATAGTCAGCAGTATATGTCACAATATAAAAAAGATTTTGTAGTATGTTTTCTGGAATCTTCATGCAATTCCTTCCCTTTCCCCAACAGATGTAGAATCACTGCTCTAGGTCCATGAAACTCATTAAATTATCTGTTTTGCACAAATCAGCACCATCATATATACTTTTTAACCAAACTTGTATTGCAAGGCATCTGATACCTCATGCAGTTATGATTATTTTGATAATCTTAAGTTCAAATTCAATCCTGTGGACTGAATTTGACAGATAGAAGGATTATATAATGCTGATGGATTGCACTGAAATGGATTTGGAATGAGATGTCTTGAGAAAACATACTTTCCTATGTTTGGTGAACAATGTTATGAAAAAGTGCAAAGTCAGGGAAACAAGGTATTGGAGGGGATGCAGGTATCCATGAGGCAAGTGACTGTATGAATGACCAAAAAAAAAAAAAAAAAAATGCAACGCTGCTCTCTCTCAAGCAACAAAATTGAAAGGACTAGTCAGTACAAGGTGTAAAGTGGGTACACCTTGTATGAATTAGGAATTAATGTTATAAGTATCAGGAATAGAGGGAGAAATTTTTAGCACTGGTTGGCACGACATTGCCAGAAGTTAGTTTTAGGCATTAGTGGAGACTTGGATGACAGCAGATGATGCAGCTACAGGGATGAAATGTGAGAGGTTTAGTCTTTTAAGGAAAGCAGAGAGAGAGAATAGAATGGGAGGAGGGGTATTGCTGATGAAAGCAGATGTATTGCAGCCAAAAAAAGAGCAGGTCTTCACTTGAGAGATTTAGTTTGTAATAGAGACCAACTGGACAAAATGTACAGTTGGTTGCTGCTGCTGTATGTCAGGTGTTGCAAGGGAAAATGCTTAAGCAAATTAACACAATGAATGCAAAACAATGAATAAAATAGGACCCTGTAAGTAGAGAGCACGTCCCCCTGGGTGGCGGATAGGGGAGCCCACCAGATATGGTGGGATGGTCTGAATATGTTGAATAAGGACTCATGGACCAACAGGGCCACAGAGGAGACTACCATCTTGGTAGCAAGGGAAGTGGCTTTCCCATGGTCCCCTAGCTGGAGCTATTCTCTCTCTTCCCTCTTCTTTGAGGTAGGCCCCCTTGCTCTTTAATCTTTCCTACATGGCATTCCTAGCCAAACTCTTGTAACTCACGACCCTAATGCTATTAGAGTAATCAAAGGCTATGGGTCATTCTATTTCTATCTCTATTCCATCTCTATGGCTTCTCTTTAAAATTCTCTCCTACCACTTAAGGCAAGCTTGAAGGCCTCAAGATGGCAGCCCCATCACCAAGCTAGACTGCAGATGGCCAGTAACCCTCTCAGTTAAAATTTTAACCCACTAAAAAGACTCATGAAGATAGTAAACGGATAGACTTTTTTGGTAACGAACCGGCTTGGAATAAGGATTCGAGAAGAAAATTATCGGAAAAAAAAAAAACAAACAGAAATACATCTATTGGAATATAGCCACCTGGAATATGAGAAGTATCCACTGCAAAATCATAGAACTGGACCAAGCACTAGAAGAAAGAAATGTAAAAATAGCAGTAATTACAGAATCTAAAAAAAAGCAGAGGAACAGGCGAAACTGAAAATTATATCTATATATACAGTGGGGTAAAAGCAGAAGAAAGAGCTAAATCTGGTGTAATGATCTTCCTACATAAATCTCTTAGAAACAATATAATCCATTACAACTTTTGGAGCGATAGAATAATAGAAATGAGAATTAAAATAGACAGAGGCTATATGACAGTAATTGGAACTTATGCACCTGAAGAAGGAAAAGAGGATGACTCAGAAAACTTCTACACCCAACTGCAGAACATATTAAATAAGACCAATCCTAAGGATCACATTTTGGTAATAGGAGATCTCAATGCAAGAATTGACAATAAACCATATAAATCAAACATAGGACCTATCGGAGAACTTAACTGTAATAGAAATGGAAATAGATTAAGAGATTTTACTATAAGCAATAACCTTAAAATAATGAACACCTTCTTCAAACATAAAGACATCCACAGATACATCTGGGAAACAAGAGACACAAGAAGCATTATTGATTACATAATCAGCAATATCAAAATGTCAGAAATGATAATAGATGCAAGAGTATACAGAGGACCTGAAATAGAATCAGATCATTACCTTTTAATTGGAAAAATAAAATGGGAACCAAGATGGAAAACAACAAAAAAGCACAAGGAAAATATAAATTTTGAATCTTTCAAAGTTAGAATTTGGACGACAGTAGTATTAAAGACTTGTACCAAAAAAGAATAAAGAACTGGAGGACAAGTATAAAACAAAATCAGAACATAGAAGAAGAATGGTCAAACCTAAAAACCATAATGACAAAATCTGCAAAAGAAAGTTTGGGAACAAAGAAAAAGAAGCCTTAGAGACTGGGATGATGAAATTAAATGCATTATTGAAGAAAAGAAAAAAGCATATAAAAACTGGCTCAACCTAAAAATAATAGAATCAAAAATCGAATACAACAGAAAAAAAAGCAATAGCAAAAGCAACATGCAGGAGAATAAACAGAAACAGATGGAACAATTTTTTAACAAAATTAGAGAGAGACTGTATGCTCAAAAGACCTAATGCATATAAAATCCTCAAAGATCTAAGCAATGAAACTAGAGAAAAAGCAGATATTAATACCATTAAAATAGAAACATGGCAAAATCACTACCAAGATTTATGGTATGATGAAAACATTCAAAACAGAAAACTACCCTTTATAAACATCTCTGATAACTTGGAAAACATCACTCTAGAAGAATTAACAGAAGCATTAACCCAAAGCAAAACAGGAAAGGTTCCAGGAGAAGACAATATAAACTTGGAACTTATCAAATATGCAGGACTTGAATTCTCACTCAGGTTACTTAACTTTTATAATATGATCTGGAAAGAAGGAAAATGCCCACAAGATTGGACCAAAGCAATAGTTATTGCCATCTACAAAAAAGGACGCAAATCTGATTGTAACAATTATCGTGGAATCAGCTTACTTAGTACCTGTTATAAAGTATATGCAAAAATCTTAGCATATAAGCTTAAATGTATAGTAGACCCAAAATTAATAGAAGAGAAAAATGGATTCAGAAAAGGCAGGTCTTGCATAGACTCTGCATTTACGTTAAAATTATTAATCGAAAAACACAGAGAAATGAACATAGAAACACACACAGCTTTTATAGATTACACCAAAGCATTTGATAAAATTATTAGAGAAAAACTATGGGAAATCCTAGAAGAATATGAAATACCAAACCAACTCTTTAGAGCCTTATATAATATATATCAAGATAATAAAATATCTGTGAAGTACAATAATTCAACATCAAGCTGGAAACCAATAAATCGAGGAGTACATCAGGGTTGCCCTCTCTCACCGGTTTTATTTAATATATACATAGATAAAATCATAAAAGAATGGAAGATAACTAATGAAGGAGAATTCAATATAAACCGTAACACCAGATTAGCTAATCTTCATTTTGCTGATGACCAAATAATCCTTGGAAATAATGAAGATGAACTACAAAAATCATTATGCAGTCTAAATAATCTGATAAAAACATATGGTATGGAAATATCAACAGACAAAACAAAAGTCATGGTCTTCAAAGGTGCTAATTCAATAAGAAGCAAAATAGTAATAAACAATAAAATAATAGAGTAATTAAATACATTCAAATATTTAGGTTGCACAATGTCATATGAAAATGAAGCTGATATAGAACCAAAGATATCAAACCTTTTAAAAGTAACAGGCATTATAAATAAAATTTTTAAATCCAATTATGTACAAAAACACACCCGAATAAGAATCTACAATACAGTTGCTAAACCAACCTTACTTTATGGCAGTGAGATATGGACAATAAAAAAAAGCAGATGAAAGAAGAATTGAATCATCCGAAATGAAATTGCTGCACAGAACTGAAAGAGTCACAATAATGGACAAAATGAAAAGCAGCGAAATCAGAAATAAACTTGGAATTACAACCTCCCTAAATGAAACAGTGATTTGCTATAGAGAAAAATGGAAAGAACACATACTAAGAATGAATAGAAGCAGAATACCTAAACAAATACTACCCTAAAGGTACTTGATGCAGAGGAAGATCCTTAAAAAGATGGAATTGAGTCCGGAACAGGCCACTTGGCCTATAAGCCTGGAAAGGAAGAAGAAGAAGAAGAAGAAAGAAGATTATTATTGCATGCTCAGGTAAAGGATAAAAACAAGAATATAATTTCCTGTTAAGTATAAATTGCTTGTTACATGTTGAAAGTTTATTTTTCACTTGGTATAATAAGTTTAGTTTAATCCTTTATCCAAGTGTGAGCAAACAAAATTTGCGCCTGAAAGTATCTTCAGGACTGGGGTAAGGTGGTACAACACTAGGGAAACTCGTTGCAAAGGTGGAGCAAGCTACCAACACTCCTGTCTCAGTACCTCCTATAATGCAAAACACATCTCCTTGCGGATATGTTTAATGTTATGCATTAAGGGAAGGGCCACTACCCAGACTAGTTTCAACCTTTATTGAGGTCTCTTCAGTGGGAGCCAGGCCCAAGCTGAGATACCAGGCAGAAGCAATCGCAGGTCATCTCTACCTATAGGAGTTGCCAAATGGTGTGCCACCCTTTTTTAATAAATTACTCTGGATTTAGAGAAAGATGTTGAAAGTTTATATTTCACTTGGTTAGAGTATAATAAGTTTAGTTTAATCCTTTATCCAAGTGTGAGCAAACAAAGTTTGCACCTGAAAGTATCTTCAGGACTGGGGTAAGGTTGTACCACCTTACCCCAGTCCTGGTATTTCTAGCCTAGCTCCCACTGATGAGACCTATTTTTAGCGGCCCTGAGAGAAAGCTCCATGTTCCAGTCCTTCTTCAAACCTGTTCCAGCGGATTCCAGCAACAGTTTAGGAGAACCGAAAAGAGATCTCCGATTGAAGTCCTGCCTTGGTAAGATTCCTTTGTTCTTTTTATGGTTTTTTTTAGGCCTATACACGGTATTCCGCTATTTTATAGGAATAGACTATCCTTGGAAAGTCTTCTTCCTTTCTTTCGTTAAATAATGTCTTCGGTTTTACCGAGGGTAAGAACCCTCGGGTTCGAAATAGATACTGGTATTCACCAGAGGACGTTTGCGAGGGCTATTATTGACTGCGTCGGGGCAGACAATATTTCCGGTTTCACCCCTTATGAGGGGGGAAGGTTTCAAGTTGTATGCAAAGACGCTGCAACTAGAGAAAAACTTCTGAAAGGAGTCGAGTGCGAGGCAAAAATTTTTCAACCTTTTGTGGTAGGAAGCTTTGTCAAAAGAGTAAGAATAGATCGTTTTCCGCTTGAATACTTAGAAGAAGACAATGACATCATAACTAAAGTATTCTCGAAATGGAGGGCTGTTCGGGATATCGAAATTGGCACGGATGCTGAGATCCCACAATGGAAATCTGGTGGTCACCTTTTCCATCATGGTGAAGGCAGAAATTCTGAATTTCGTCAAGATAGGATCGGCCAGGGTAATGGTGAGTTACCCGGGAGTAAAGAGGCAATGCTTTAGATGCGGCGTCCCCACTCATCTAGGGGCCCAGTGCCCGAAGTTAATATGCAAGAACTGCCTAACAGCGGGCCATACAGTAGCACAGTGCCAGTCAGCATGCCTAAAATGCGGCACTAATGGCCATAAGGTGGGCACCTGTCCGGACAGAAACCTGGCCGAAAAATTGGGAGGCAGTATTATGCCCAACACGGAAGCAACAGCCAAAAATGTCATTGGCGCAGAACCGAATGAGTTCCCTACCCTGAAGGCCGCGCATGAGGGAACAACAAGAAAGAATCATGCCGCCACGTCTGAAACACTGCTGAATACACCAATAGAGAAACTTACAACCAGGAAAGACAAAAGGCAGAAAGAACCAGCCACCGAGCAAACCGCCACTACAAATGTAGCAACCGAAAATAACCAGCAGCACCAACAAAAAGGAACTATCACTACAGTCACAATAGACGAGGACACGGAGGCAGTAGATATGGAAATCAACAATGCAGAAAGCACACAAAAGAGGCCAGCCAGCCCTGAAGAAGTAAATATAAAAAAAACAAAACCAGCTGAAGTTGGAAAAATAAAGTCAACTTCAGAACCCACAAAGTTCCCTCTCGCAAAGGCCAATGCACCTACATTGCATCTCTTAAAAGATTTCCCCGAGGAGGAGGAGGCGAGACTACAAAAAAGCAATAGAAACATTCGGAGACATTCAACTGATACTCACAGGACAAAACGGGCCAAGAGTCGTCAGTGCAGAATGGAACGACGTGTTTGTCGATAATATAGATGAAATCACTCCTGAAAAGATCATTGGTCTTATCGATGCAGAAGACGACGTGGGACTAGCACTGCACAGAGGCCTCTACATGCTAAACCACGTCCGTGGAGACAAATTACCAGATCTCATCATTAAAACCCACAACAATAGACAGCAGGAGGATTTAAACCTCGCCTAACAAGTCAGTCGACTCCTAGTATCGATCTGCCAGAGAGGGAAAAAAAAAAAAAAAAATTTTCCTTTAAGTTTTGTTTCCGTTTAAATTTTGTCCACACAGGAGGGGGGGGGTATCCTGAGAACCTGGGCTGCGAAGGCTTACACCGAGGCGGTGCAGCTCCTTGTGAGCTGCATCACCCAGACCAGGCTTTTCCCCCACTCTCCTCAGTTTAAATTGGTCTTTCATGTCACCCAGGTGTTATTTTTTCGGTTTGTCTTTGCTATTAGTGATATATAACTTCTTGTGTCCTTTCTCAGTTTTTCTTTTTTAAGTGTCCTCTTTCATTTATTTTTCACTCCTTTCGCCGGCCAGACATCTGAAGAGATGACTGGCCATCGAGAGCTGAAAAGAATGGATGGAGGGAGGAAATGTCGGAGATCTGCTTGGTGATGACTCTTGAGTGTGGCCAAGCAGATCGACTGAGGCCTCTTTTAACTACCTACTACTATCAACTCTATCTTTGCTACTCCTCTCTTACTATCAAAGCTGGCTCTCAGCACAACTTTTTGACTCTAAAGAGGCCAATGATGATGAGATATGAACTCCCATTCTACCTCAATAAAGGTCGAAACTAGTCTGGGTAGTGGTCCTTCCCTTAATGCATAACATTAGACATATCCGCAAGGAGATGTGTTTTGCATTATAGGAGGTACTGAGACAGGAGTGTTGGTAGCTTGCTCCACCTTTGCAACGAGTTGCCCTGATGTTGTACCACCTTACCCCAGTCCTGAAGATACTTTCAGGCGCAAACTTTGTTTGCTCACACTTGGATAAAGGATTAAACTAAACTTATTATGCTTGTTACATATAATGTACTGGGTGTAATTTACTTGTTAAATATAATTTAATGGGGTCACTGAAGGGTCAAAGCTAAATAACTGAGAGAAGACTTCTCATGGCCTTTAAAGAATATGGAGAACAGATTGCAGGGCACTTCTGATCTTGTATTCGGTCCTTACTTTCTTGAAATGCACTACATTCAGTAACCAGTTTTCCACCTGGTTACTGAATGGAATATTCAACAGTGAACATGAAGATAATCTTAAATGGCAGCCAATTTGAAGCAGAGTGATGTGGGCATACATCAAATAGGGAATTGAACAGTGAGATTGATTTCTGTCCCACATTCCCATAGGGTCTGCTGAGTAAAGAAGTGGATCAGTACCAGAAATATAGAAATGTTTTCTGAAAATTCAGAAGAAAGAACCAAGCAAAAAACACTGGTAAGTACTTGCAGAATTTCTGTTTAGGACATAGACTAGTCATTACTAACACCATGTTGAACATAAAGATGCGCACAAATTTACTTGGAGAGAAGACACAAGAAATAAGAAAAGTCTCCATGACTGTGTTGTTATTGTTGATAGTCACATCTTCACACCGATTCAGGATACAAGAGTATATGGGGGATTTGAAATACGAAGTGATAACCATTTAGTTTTATTCAGGATAAAAATTAATATTATACTAAAAGAAAAATATGAACAAAAGTTTTAAAAAAAAAATGAAAGTTGAGCAGCTTTCATAAGTGAAATGTGGACTCAAATATATAAATATTATTCCAAAAAAGAAAGAAAGAAAGAGTTTTAAAACTGGATTCTAGGAAATTAATTGCAGAAATTATGGAGGCAGAGGGAGGGTATATATAGATTCAATTAGAAAAACATGCTGTGAGGTTGTCTGCTGTAAGAATAGAAAAATCCAGATTTCATGATGGACTCAAAAAATCCTGGAAAAGAGAAGAGCAATATGAAAACTTCCTAGCACACAAGTCAGTAGATGCTCTGCGAAAAAACAGATAAAAAATATAACAAAGCTAAATAACTAAGCTGTGTGAAAATGTAGCTAAACAGAAGTCATGGAAAGACTTTTGTAAGATTCTAGTGGTAAGACTTATACGTTGGTTAGACATAACTGGTAATTAATGTACGGAATTAACAACGCATATAAAGTAAATTAATTAAAGATAACTTTAATGAATCACTTCTATATTTCGACAATGTCACATTGTCATCTTCAGGAACATAAAGATATGGTATGTGCACTACAGGAACTAACAAAGCAAATGAGGCAGAAATTAAGACACTAATTTTGTTCCTAAAGTCCTAATGGTGCCCTCTTGCGGGCTAATTTGGTAGTCTTGGCCGTTGGGCTGAAGTTCTCATAATGAAAGTCTCCCAAATTTGGGGCAGTTTCATGCACCCAAATTTGTTGAGGTTAGGAACGTTTTTTAGGGCTGCTGAAGATTCTTTGAATAATCTTTCGTATTTAAACTTGCTGCGATGGATTATTTTTGTCTTCTTCCAACGAATTTTATGGTGGGTATCTAAGGCATGGTCTGCCAGCCCAGAGCGGCTGTACTGGTGAAACCGGATGTAGTCTTGGTGTTCTGAAATCCTGATATTTGTTGTTCTGCCTGTTTGGCCAAAGTAGGACAATTTGCAGCTGCAAGGGACCTGGTATACACCAGGTAGGTCTAGGGGAAGTGGTTGGTCTTTGGTAGAGCGGATAAGGGAGGCCAACTTTTTATATGGTCTGTAACAGGAAGTAAGGTCATATTTCTTGAGGATATTAGTTATTTTCTCAGAGGTGCCCTGGATGTAGGGGATAGTGATAGACTTGGTGTAGTCTTTATTGTTGAGGGGGGGAGGGGGGTTGTGGTTTTCAGGTTTTAGTATTTTTTTGGATTTTTTTGGGGTTATAGCCATTGGCTAAGAAAGTGTTGAGGATGTGGTTTAGTTCTATAGTCAGGGCCTTGTCATCTGAGCAGATTAATTTTGCCCTGTTATATAGTGTTTTTATCACCCCATATTGTTGTGAGGGGGGGTGGTGGGATTGCTGGTGAATGTATCTGCCAGTGTGGGTGGGTTTTCTGTAAACAGAGAAAACCAAAGATCCATCAAGCTGGCGGGTGATTAAAGTGTCTAGGAAGGGTAGGGTGTTGTTTTCCTCTTTTTCTAAGGTGAACTGGACTCTGGGATGTTGGTTGTTTAAGTGTGTTAGGAAGGAGTGGAGTGAGTCTGAGCCATGTGGCCAAATAGCAAACACATCATCCACATAACGAAGCCAAATAGTGGGTTTTTGTGGGGCGGAGTTTAAGGCTTTTTCTTCAAATGTAAGGCTTTTTCTTCAATTGTCCTACTTTGGCCAAACAGGCAGAACAACAAATATCAGGATTTCAGAACACCAAGACTACATCCGGTTTCACCAGTACAGCCGCTCTGGGCTGGCAGACCATGCCTTAGATACCCACCATAAAATTCGTTGGAAGAAGACAAAAATAATCCATCGCAGCAAGTTTTAATACGAAAGATTATTCAAAGAATCTTCAGCAGCCCTAAAAAACGTTCCTAACCTCAACAAATTTGGGTGCATGAAACTGCCCCAAATTTGGGAGACTTTCATTATGAGAACTTCAGCCCAACGGCCAAGACTACCAAATTAGCCCGCAAGAGGGCACCATTAGGACTTTAGGAACAAAATTAGTGTCTTAATTTCTGCCTCATTTGCTTTGTTAGTTCCTGTAGTGCACATACCATATCTTTATGTTCCTTTTATGCCCATTAGAATATATGATAATCCTAATCTCTCTCCAAATACTCTAGACCTCTTGTTCTGAGTAGTGACAATTATAACTACCCCAAGAGTTTGGGCTAGAGCAGAGATGGCCAACTTATGGCACATCCACCAAAAGTGGCAAATTGAACCCAAATGATAATAGTAAGCCTATTTATTATTATTGTTATTATTATTATTACCACCCCAATACCTCATGGAGTCAAAGACTCATCTGGGAGGTCCTTTTATCACACACACACAGCTCATCATACCGTGTTTTAAACACATTCAAACTCTTTGCAGACACCACATTCTCAGGCAAGGCATTACAATCATTTACAACTCTGCACAAAAAAAACCTGCCTCTCACTCCCCTACTCACACCCTCTTTATACAGTTTCCAGGAATGACCTCTGGTTCTCACCTGATCGTCCACTATTCTCTGTAAAACTTCTCCAGAATTGATCCTATAACAACCCTTTACCTGTAGATCTCTATCATATCTCCCCTCTTCCTCCTGTTCACCAGACTCTGCAAATTACATCTTCTCAATCTTTCCTCTACTCAACATTCCAGAGCTCAGAAATTACCTTAGTCAGTCTCATTTGGACCCTTTCCAACATCTCTTCATCCTTCTAAAAATCTGAGCATTCCCAGAAGCCTTTGTGTTGTCTTCACAATTTTGGCAATGTGTCCCCTAAATTTTAGATCCTTATCCACAATCATCCCCCAGATCTCTTATTTCCTCTACCTCCAACAATATATTCTCACCAAGCATAAATTCTGCATCCCATCTTTGTTTTCCAAATTTTAAAACCTTACATTTTGCAACATTGAACTCACATCCCCATTTCTGTGCCCAATCACTCAATCTATTCAAGTCTTCCTATGCAAAAAGTATTCACCAAAAACCGTTTTGTAGAAAAAATGCTAAAACTTAGTAATTATTTTTAGTGATTTTATTGTTTTGTGGACATCTTTTGCACATTCACTTGTTTGATCCTGAGGTCCAAAGCAATAGCAACAACAGTGCCTCACAGGTTTTTGTCAGCCAGTTTACAATTGACAATTTACTTGTGTGCTATGGTGTTGTGCTTTTATTATTATTATTATTATTATTATTATTATTCAGGCCTCCCTGGAGTCAGAAGACTCATCGCGGGAGGTCCTTTCTAAGAAACACAAGTCTATCAAAACTCATCGAGGGAGGTCCCTCCTAGGAAACACAAAGTCTATCATACCATTCCTTAAATGCATTGACTGTTCTCGCTCTCACCACTCCATCAGGCAATGCATTCCATGGTTCAACCATCCCCCATGCAAAGAAACCACTCCTCACCCTCTTTCTCACAGTTTCCTTTCGTAACTTCCAGAGATGGCCCCTTGTCATGACTACTTCCCACTCTTCAACCAAGAGAAAAAACTCCCCTGTGTCAACCCTGTAACCACCTATCAATGGTTTAAGAGTCTCAATCATATCACCCCTCCTTCTTCTATCCACCAAACTCTGCAGTCCACACTCCCTCAGCCGATCCTCATAACTAACATTGTACAGTCCCAACACCATCTTTGTTATATGCCTTTGTACCCTTTCCACAGTTAATTTATCCCCTTCAAATCCTGGGGACCAGATCTGAGAATAATAGTCTAAGTGTGGTCTGATCAGAGTCTTATACAACGGAATGATAACCATTTTATCTCTGCAGGTCAGTGTTCTTCTCATTATTGCAGCAATCCTCTGTGTTACCTTCACTACCTTTGCAATATATCCCCTAAATTTCAGGTGTCTATCAATCATCAACTCCAGATCTCTTGTCTCCCCCTACTTCCTCCAGTATATCTCCTCCCATAGAGTATGCAGCATCCCATCGATGTGTCCCAAACCTCAAGACCTTATATTTTGCTGCATTAAACTAAAATTCCCATTCATTTGCCCATATATCTTGCTTATTCAAATCCTCTTGCAGGGCTACCACATCTGCAATATTACTAATAACCCTTCCCAGCTTCGCATCATCCGAAACAACTGAATATCCCCTTGCAAACCGTGGACAATGTCATTGATATAAAGGTTAAACAATATAGGTCCCAGTACTGATCCCTGTGGAACCCCACTTGTAACCTTCTACCTCTTTGATATTGTTCCACCATTCACAACTCTCTGATACCTATCGGACAGCCAATCGTGAAACCAGTTGACCAATCTGATATCCAGACCCATGTGCTGCAACTAGAATATCAGCTTATCATGTGGACCCTGTCAAATGCCTTTGCTAAGTCTAGGAAAATGGCAGTACATGCCTTTCCCCTCATCTAATGCTCTTGTAACTTCAGTGGCACACCCAGGGAGGGGGGCCAAGAGGCCCTTCCCCCTATAGAAAAAGGAAAAAACAACAATTTTCCAAAAATCTTTTCCTAATTAAAATTCTTTTTTTTTTTTACGTTGCATCGTGTCTTCTATTTCTATACTACTTATGAATTAGCGATCATTGCACATGCTCAGTCATTGGTTGTATACGATGCATAGTGTGTATTCTCAAATCGTCTACTCAACCTTCTCCCCCAAGATTAAATCCTGAGTGTGCCACTGTGTAACTTTATCATAAAAGGCTAGCATATTGCTAAAACAAGAGCACCCACTTCAAAAATCCATGCTGACTCTCACTGATAACATCCTCATCTACCCAATGCTGTATATGGTACCTCATTACATTCTCCAAGATCGTACTAACTACTGATGACACACAAACTGGCCTATAATTAGATACTTACAGTCTGCTACTGCACTTATGCAATTGCACTATGTTACCTTCCTTCCATTCCATGGGCACCTTTCTAGCAGCCAGACTTTTATTGAAAAGCCAGGTCAAGGACACTGTGAGTTCTTTAGTACATTCTCTTAAAACTCCTGGTGAAACAGTCCCACAGCTTTACTAACATCCAGCGTACTCAGTATGTGGAACACACTTTTCTCTTGCACCTCTAAACCTTAAACCTCGAGGAGAATAAGTGATGTTATTGTTTTGAATGGAAAAGAAAGATATTAGTGGGTAATGATTCGTGTCATGATTGGTGGGATACTATGAACAAAATAGGGGTAGGATGAATGGGGAGAAGTGAAGTCAGTGTCTTGGATGTATATTGTTATGAGTTGTAGATAAGTAAATGGTTTGCGTATGGCATTATGGGTGATCGATAGTGATAAGATAATGTTTGGAATTTCGCTGGGGGCACCTTCCCCTTCTGTCAGGGACATCACGTGGTGTGTTGGGTTTGTGTATAGCATTGTGGGTATTATTTAGAGATAAGCAATCGTGACGTTATGTGTTTGGAAATTTCTGGGGAACATATGTCTCTCTGTGATATCACATGGTGTTTGGGTTTGCCTATGGAATTGTGGGCAATGTTTTTGAGATAAGATATCTTGAAATTTTCCCAGGGTGACACACACATCTGTCATTGTCGTCATGTTTTGTCTTTGGTTGTCTATAGATGGCTGTACTAATTTTCCAATACATTTTGGGGTATTTCTTTCCTGTTAAAGGATGGGAATTCTTAGAGTAGAGTCGTGATGGCGGCAGTGATTTAAGCTTTTCTGAATAATTTAATTATATGCTGGTGTCCCTCAAGTACACACTTTTTTTTTCATACCTCATACATATTTTATTCTTTATTCATATTTTATTCATAATTCATTCGAATATTTTGATTTGTCTAAATTTAAGATCTTGAAAGTTCAATAAATAAATAAATTGTGAATTCACTATGATTTCAAAGTGATCTTACTTAAATATGCATAATCAACGAAACTGTTTGTTCATTTAAGTTTACACATTTTATTTCACAGATATTATTTACAATGTAATATGCAGAAATATAGGAATTTACAGATATCACAAATGCATGTGGTGTTTTCCTTGTCGTTTTTCTTGTTTTTCTTTTGGGTGATTTTGATACTGCTTCCCATATAAGAATAGACAGTTCAAAATACATAATTTTGAACTGTCTATTCTTATATATGAGCAGTACTATTAAGTATAAATAGTACTGCTATCATAACAAACATCTGCCACCTTTGCGATAGTTCTTGATTTTCACCTGCAAAGAAAAAACTTATGGTTAGTGATGGAAAAGTTAGCAGATTACTATAATCCTAATACAGTAGTTAGTTTTGGAAGTATCAAAGTATTACAGAAACATACAAATTTTCCACATGAAACCGTGAAAAGTTGGTTAGCAACACAGCCTGCTTATGTGAGCAGGCTGTGTTGCTAACCCATTAGAAGAAAGTTTAAACGCAAACAAATCAAAGTCCCGACACCTTTACACACTTTTCAATGTGATTTGGCAGCTATGTCATCCATGCAAAAGAGAATGAGGGATGTGTTTCCTTCTTGTATGTTTCCCGATTTGCGTGGGTTCGAACACTGAAGACGAAATCAGCAGAAGCTGTTGTTAATGCTTGTGAGTCTATTTTTAAAGAATAAGTGCCATGTCACATCAAGGAAAAAGGTTTTGCAACAAGAAAGTTCGTGCATTGTTTAAGAATCATAATATTCATTTCTACACGACCAGGAGCGAAATGAAAGCACCCATTGTAGAAAGATTTATCAGAACATTGAAAACAAAGATCTACAAATGGATGACGTGTATTAAAAGTAAAAATTATACGAAATTTTGCCGACCCTTGTACATACTTATAACCTCACACCACACAGCACTATCGGTAATGCTCCTTCGAAAGTTAACCTTCACAACGAGGATCGTGTTTGGAAATATTTGTACGGAACCCAAGAGGAGACTACCAAACCAAAATTTCAAGTAGGTGATAGTGTGGTTTTAAATGATGATACCAAAAAATTTAGAAAAGGTTATTGGGGTAACTGGACACGAGAATTGTGTTCCCTCCACTATATCGAAGAGATAGTGGAGGGGACTTTCTATGAACCTCAACCTCAAAAGGGTGATATACCCAATGAATTTCCGAAAGACATGTATCTAATCGAACAAGTACTTAAACACCGCAGACAGAAAGGAAAGCTTCAGTATTTTGTTAAGTGGCTAGGTTATCCCTCATCGTATAATTCTTTTTCGTAGCGAAGATGTTTTACTTAACCCTTCCCAGTAACGCCAGTATGAAAATGTTTCCTGCTAACATGCAAACGAAATTTCAAGGGGAATTACCATACGAGATCAGACTGAAAAGTAAATGGGAAGTTGCTCTTGCCGAAATTCATCTTCGGAGAATTTAATAACATCAATTCCGGTTACGATGAGTTTCATATGATACATGGAGTTGGAGGGGTCAACACTATTGACAACAACATCACAGGAAATAAAGTTTCTGAAAAGTCTAAAGAAGGATTTTACAAAGTGTACAAGATTCCCCATGGCAGTTACAATTCACCCTCTGAACTTCTTCAAGCAGTGTTTGATGTGAGTTCTGTGATTACTGGAAAAAAGAACCCAAACAATACCATTTCTCTGACAGTCCCAAAAGATTACAACCTGGGTAATCTTTTGGGACTGTTTCCCAAGGAGGTCTCGGGTTTGGGCCTTCTACTGGGTTTTAATCAGATTGGTGTTAAACTGAAAAGTACAGTCACTGGGAAATATCCAGTTGATATAAAGAGGGGGTGTAGCCGTATATTTTGTTTATTCTGATTTAATCCAAGAACAGATAGTTGGTGATACATGTGCACATTGTTACGAGTTGTTCAGTGCAGCACCAAGTGTTCCTTCGTTTTTGCTCACCCTGATTATTATCCGTTACGAAAACAAACATTTCAGTCGATTAGCATTGAAATTCGTTCTGACATCGGCGAGTTCTTCCACTTTCGTGGCGGCAAGACAATAGTTAAATTACAGTTCCGACAAGTGGAGGATGACTGATTATCTCTGATATTACACAATGCAGGCTGGTGGGGCTCAAATGTTTACGGGGCTCCCAATACAGCGTGGGTACGGATTAGGTAGCGTTTTCAGAAGTGCCTTCTCTTTTCTAAGTCCACTTTTAAAACCTGCAGCTCAATTTGTCGGTCGTTAAGCCTTAAAAGCCGGTCAGCATATGATAGGAGATGTATTGGAAGGGGTACATGTACATTGAGCCTTTATAAACAGAGCATCAGAAGCTGGGAAAACCATTACTGAAAAGGCTCAGAGTTGATTACTTCAGAGAGGTCAAGCAAGCAAGAAGAAAAAAACGAATACTAAAAAGCGCAAGCGAAATGACATCTTTTGCTGAGGATGTGATGTCAGAGTTTTTCCCACCCTCGTGTCAACATATGTATGGAAAGAAGTTCTTATGTCACCTACCAACCAATATCCAGTGGTGGTCCTGTGGAATTTTGCATACCAGGTACATCTGAAGAATACTTGAATTCGGGAAAATCATACCTGTGTGCATCACCTGACAATGATAGTAAACCTATCGAAGATTCTTCAGTTGGTGTTGATAATACTTTTTCCATTCCCTGTTCAGTCAAATTGACTTTTTTCTCCAAGATAAACTAGTGAATGGGGGCATCAGACACGTATCCTTATAGGGCTTATATTGAAAACCTACTAAATTATGACAGAGATACTAAAAATAGTCAACTGACAAATGAACTATTTGTTAAAGATGATGTGGCTAATGTTAGTATATGTTTACCGAAAGTGAATGTGGGATGCATAGATGACAAGCTCGAATTAACCAATCGAAAAGTGTCGAGATGCTTGGGCGAATACACGCTGACATCATACATCAAGACCGGTACTTGATCAACAACGTTACTGTTCGTGTTCGTATGTTTCACAGTTTTCCCGAATTTTGTTTACTGACTGCAAATGCTGATGCTAAGGCTAAAGTGCAAATTGAAGAGGCTACACTTTTTGTCCGCAAAGTCAAAATAAACCCAAAGATTCAACAGCCTCACCTGTCTGTGTTAGACAAATCAAACATGGTATGTCCCATCAATCGTGTGCAAGTGTCTTATTTTTCGATTCCCAGAGGTATGTCAGATGACACACGAGACAATCTGTATCTAGGTGAAATACCATCTAGATTGATTATTGGACTGGTCGCTAGTGATGGATTTAATGGTACTTTCAACCGAAATCAATTTAATTTTCATCATTTCAATCTGAATTTTCTTGTGGTGACAGCTGACGGTATTCAATATCCCTCACAACCTTTGACTCCGAACTTCAAAGAAAGACATTACAGCAGATGTTATATGTCACTGTTCACATCGCTAGGCAAATGGAACAGAGACTGTGGTAATGACATTTCTTATGGGGAATACGTAAAGGGAAACATTCTCTATAGATTTGACTTATCGCCAGATCAAAATGCCGTTGCCCCCATGTCAGCCTGTTAAGAAGAGGAAGTGTGCGACTCGAAGTTAAATTTGCTCAACCTCTTTCTGAAAACATCGCAGTGGTTCTTTATGCAGAATTTGAGTGTACGTTATCCATAACAAAGGATCTTCTGTGTGTTACTGGACTATGAACACTGAGCAATTAGTAAGCATACTAGAGTTAGAACCCACCACAAGAAAAGTGGGTTTAGGAGTTTGTGTTGGTGATGAAACACCACAACATCCGATCAGACAACAACTGTCGATCTTCGTCGTGAACACAGATCCGACCTGGTTGCCAGGACAACATTGGCAAGCTATCTATATTAAAGACAAACACGGCGATTTTTTCGATAGCTGCGGTCGTCCACCCGAAAGCGATATCGTTAACTTTCTGAATATCAACACTAATAAATGGTATTATGAAACTGTAGCTGTACAAGCTAAGGAATCTGTCGAGTGTGGTTTGTACTGTGTATATTTTTTAATATTGAGATGTAGTGGTCTTTCTATGCAAAATATTATTACCAAATGTTATTCTAAGGATTTGTGGTTAAATGTTAAACGAATTTGGTACTCGTTCTTCGAGCTCTCCTGCGGGCAGGGAGTGGACTGGAAGCATTTTCTTTACTGGGACTGACTAAAGTTAACGGGAATGGTTCTGGGTATTCGGTTTGTTCAGGGTAGGTTCTGGATGTGACAGTCTATGTTTCTGTTGCTTTCCTTCTGTGTGAGCCAGTTGGTTTTTCAAACCTAAATACTTCTGCAAAACAACTAAATATGCTTTTACTTTTTCATCTGGATTTTGATTTCTCATTTTTAAAATGGTACTCATATCATCATCTAGTGTGTACAGTTCACGCTCCTCTGGCGATTGGAGGAGCGTTAATTTTTTAAACATACGATTCATTTCCTAATAAATGAATTCAATAAAGGAACAATGATCCTGCCTAATAATGGGAACATTACTCCCGCCGTGCTGTAAAACCAGTTTTCTTCTAGTAATGAAGGGAAGCGATTTGTTGCTTAGTGCTCCTATAATTTTTTTTCCTTCATAGACTATTTAGTGGAATATTTCCAGATAAAATATTTTTGCAGTTTTCACAGAGTGTGGTGATTTGGCTGGAAGTGCAGTGTTTTAAATCATCGTTTGCTTGTTTGGGAGATGAATGATATAAGTACTTGATGAGATATTCATAGCGTTTGAGTCTATCAGTCATTCAGGGATAAACACTGTGTTGGGTTCTTCTCCTGGCAAAATCCGTGACCTTAAGCGCAAAATATTAGATGTTTCCTGTCTAAAGTCTAAAACTAAATATTAGTGGGATGTTGCATCTTTATAAATCTGAACTAATACGTTCGTTTTTCCTGGAAATACTTGGGAAGCTAAATGAGAAAACTGTAAAGAGTCTCGGTGATTTTTGAAAGCAATAATATAATGGCTATTGAGAGAAATTGTCCGAAAATGTGTTCCTGTTGACACTATGCACTTCGCAAAAGTGTGTCCAAATCTTTTTGTTACAGAAGTCGTTTTGAATTGACAGCTCCATTTGTCACTATGGACAGAAAATGGTACAGGAATTTGGATGTTTTGTGGCTCATCCCTTACTGCTGCTATCATAGATTCCAGATTAATCTCAGTGGCCACACGAGAATTTAAGGTAATGCCTTTGCATTTGGTTACAATCTTAACCCCCCCCCGCGTTATGCAGGAATAAGATTTGGGGCCTGTGGTACCAAACTCAACTATAAAGTCACCGTCAAGTTTGTCGCCTAGCTCTCCAAGGTAGTGACCAGTGGATGGTAGGTAATTGCCCGGTTTTTCACTGAAAATGACAGAATCGGTATCTGTGTATAAAACCGTCTTTGCAAAAGTTCCATGACCTCATATAACTTTATCCTACCATAGGCAGCTACAAATGAAGAGATGACAGCATTCTCTTTCCTATTTTCAGGCTGAGTGCCTTCAATAGGAGAGTAGACAACCATCATCTGCTCTTCTGAAACTAACCTGGCATCTTGGATAACTTGACTGTTATCTAAAAAAGTTCTACTAGGTCTTTACAAGAGGAAATCAACTGGGTCTGAGTTCTGAACATTCTCATACCAAGCCTTCTCCACAGGGAATTCAAACAAAGCTTAGCAAGTGAACGTTTACCAGGATTTTTACTAATGTGTTCACTATTTAACATAATGCCTTTCCTTAGCAAAAACTTATCCAGATAAGATTGTCGGTTTTGAGCTTCAGGCCATCCAGATGCTTCCTGTTTCAGCTTCAGAAAGGTATCAATGTAGTGAGCAAAGAAGTTTTCTTGACCTTCAAATTTTTGAGAAAAATGCCACACCTCGTAAAATTCTATAACTTTATAACCATGAGCACATGCTCAATCTAATTCTGGAGTGCACCAAAAACAGTAAAAGATCGGTACGTATGAGAGCATAATGGGGCCATTTCGGAAGCACACTTTACACACAAAAGGAAGATTAGTTTTTCGTTCACTGTGATGGGCAAAACCGGTAAAAAGAGATCGATAGGTGGTTCCATTTTTGAATGCAAATACTAAAGTATACCTCAAGAGAATAGTCGAAATTATCGAGAATAACTTCGGGATGCCCCATAGGAAATACCTGGTATTTCATTATCCATGGATAAAGGCTAATGAAGTCCAAATAGCGAATAACTTCCCCTTCTGAGTGAATTTTTGATACATTTTGTGGCAGTCAGTTCTGCCACCATGCAGAGCACTACAAGGTAAAATGGGATCTGCAATATTAAGGGCAGCAATAAAGTTTCTCAAGGCTGTGTTTTCAGAAATTTCTGTATTAAATTGGCATTCTTAAATTGAGCTCACATCGAATCCTTTGCTAAGAAAATAGTTTTTGCGATCCTTTGTTTCCTCAAAAAGGGTGATCATGTATGTATTTCTATATGGTTGGTAAGCATTTGCTCTATAGCATTCCTGACATCCATGGTAAAAGCATTTGTAGTATTCATTTAAGAAGCTTCCACATTTCCCATCGACAAAATAAGGTCCGATGCGAATTCCCCCCCTCTTCCCCACAGAACGTGCATGTCGTATGGTTATGTTGTTCTGTTGTTCTTGCCATTTGAGCCAAGCCAAAGCCTTTCGACTTTGCACATCCCCCCCCATAACCCCAAGCAGGAAGTATGGCCAAAGTGTTAGGTTTTAAAAAGTTCTGGAGAAATACTCTCAAACATACTCCTGCAATTGTAATGTCATGGAGAAACGGATTGATCTGGGTGAGCTGTATCAAGAGAGTGCGAAAAGTGTTGCAGCTGTCAAGCAAAACGCACGTCATCCTTCATATAAGCCACTGTTTGAAAACGAAACAAAAGTTTCGTTTTCAAACAGTATTCACTATCTAGCCGATTTTCATACCAAGTCTCGAACTCTGTACGAGTTTCTTTGTTCATAAATTCTGGCTGGAAATAAGATTTTTGGGGGATGACTCCACGATAATCCAGAGAATTGGATGTGTGAAAGGTATGAGGAAACAAACCCTTACAATCTTCTCGGAGATCGAACATGGCTAGTAGTTTTCTTAGAGGGACACTAATGTAGGAAAACCTATCAAGAAATATGATGTTTAAAGGGTCATAATAGATAGCAAGTATCTTCGATCCATCAAACACTACACGGGATTGGAAATTTTTTGAAAAAAGATATTCCAAAATAAATTACCCGTTAAAAACTGCAAAAATTGTGTGCAATCACATGGATATTTTTGTATTTTGGTTTGACAGTCCGAAGGATCCTACCATTTCGATCCCTTTTCATGATATTCTTGACAGAAAACAACATGTCTAGGAACTGACCCACACAGTTTTCACCCAGAACTCGCATTCGTGACTACCGAAATCAGCTATACATAATATTGGAACATGACAATGATTTTTAGCAATAGTTTCTGTGTCAAAATAAATCATAGTAACCTTCTTATTTGAGACCTCCGATTTTTGCACAAAACACATCTGTTTTGAGTGCTCTGATTTGCAGTGGCGGCAGTAATTTTCTGGTGGACAGACGTGGGTTTCAATTGTAGAGAAAGTAGCCAAACACTGTCCACAATGATGGGTTTTTGGACAAAAATTATTTTGTATGTACAAATTCAGACATTTGGTGCAGTAGAAAAATCTATTGCATGACTAACACAAAAGAAGGTTCTGCACACTATGACTGGCGTTTGTGCGACACTGGATGCATATATTTAAACATTTATGCATTTGCAATTTGGTAGAATCTCTGAATGATTGAAAGAAACTGGGGCAATAATAGTTATTCCAAATAGAGCTGGCACACTACGCACTAAATCATAATGAGAATAGTGATATAAAAGACAGTTCTGTTTGCATGCATTTAGCCCCTGAAACACCACAGAAAAATTAGCATTTGCCAAAAAAATTACGATTTGGTATTTTGGAGTCAAATGCTTTTGAAAGAGATCTGCATCTGGAATACCGCAAGAAATGAGCAGAACCTCTGCAATATTGTGGAGATTTAAAGCTCTCTTTGTTTGTAACTTTTTACAATCTAAATGCACTTGTCTGTATTTTGCAACATCATCAGTGTGTGTGCAGAAACACCCAGAAAAAGTGCTCAGGCCATGCAAAAATTGTCTTTGTTGGTAATTTCCACAATAGCTTTATTTATTTTCACAAATTCATCCAGGCTAAGCAGCGTTCTTCTTTTTACATTGGTTCTGCCACTACCATTATTACGTATATTAATAAGTATGACATCTATAGAAAGATCATTTGCCAAAATAAACTTACGTTTCGATTGGGCTACAGCATAAAATGCATCAACTATCCTTTGGATAGTTAATTCAGAAAGCAACATGAATGGTAATTTAATATTGCTTTCTAAACTGGATACACTAACGCCCAACCGAACGTGAGAAAAAGTTCCTGAACTCGATAAACGCTGAATGATTTCATTAAGCATATCTCAAAATATTTCAAAAAGGAAGGAGTTCAAGATCACGAAATCGAATTTGATACTCCATTTGACGAGTTTGATATTTGATAGAATTACGTGAATGGCCCACCGAAACAGTATAAAAATCCCTGTAGAGTGATGGGTCGGTAGTGGTGGAAGAGCTTTTAGTTTCACATTCAGAATGTAATAATTGTGGGGGGATCACAGCTGCTTCCAGCCACACCAGCAAGAGAAACACATGGATTAACACCATGACCTGTGTGTTGTTGTTGTTGTTCATTTCACTTACAGGTGAATCTGTTAAATCAACTTCAACAATAACTGGTGCATGATTATGCACAATGCCGCCACTAACAAACCGAATGACTGATGATCGCTATTAAAAAAATAATTAATTTCTGGATTCAGAAATCTCTTTTATAAATAAATGTTAATCATCTAAAGTGATTTTGCAATTGCGACACTATGCAATCCATTCACTAACACAATTTTACTAAACATCACCCTTTCAAAAATTTTTCCAAAAAACCCCAACAAACAAAATAAAACAAAAAAAAAATAATAATAATGACTTATGGTCATTTCACTTAACACAAAACCAGTTTGAAGTATTTTCATGAACATGTTTTTAATTCCACTGCAAAACCACCTTATCAACTTATATATTAAAAACTTAGACCTTAAAAAATTACTTTCTAGATTTCAGATAAATGTTACTCATCCTAAAGTGTTTTTGCAATTCTGACACTAAGCGATCCTTTCACTAACACAATTTACTAAACATCAGCCCTCAAAACACACATTAAAAAAAATTAAATAATGTTAATATGTTCTAATGACATTGCCATAAAAATGACATAAAATTAACTTACATTTTCTCCAGAAAAACTCATTTTGGAACTACAAACTTCTGAATGTATACAGATATTCCAAATACTAGAAAGACAACGGGAAGCACCTAGCCCATTAGTCTATTTATAAAAAAATCAGAACCAATGGAAAACCAATAACGACACATGTGACATCGAATAACTTAGTTCTCAACGATCTCACGAGGTCAAATTGCAAACCTTTGATACCCAACAGTAGTGTAATCAATTCCTGTATCACCTCGAAAGCAATTAGTCACATCAGAAATCATGAGTAATGTACAACCCTAGGAATAAAATTTACCTTTGAAGAAACCGCGATATGTCTATGAAAGGAAGTGATTCGAATAACTTAGTTCTCATCGATCACGCGAGGTCAAATTGCAAACCTTTGCTACCCAACACTAGTGTAAACATTTAGTCACATCAGAAAGCATGAGTAATACACATCCCTGGGAAAATTTTACCTTTGAAGAACCGCGATACGTCTATGAAGGAAGTTACTTATTTTATAAATGTCTAACTAATGTTCCCAATCTCTGAACGAGGATTGACCAGATATGAGTCATTCAGTTATCTACAAACAAGTCTAATGAAAATTAACAGTGTGGGAAAATAATTCACAGTTTATTTATTTTATTTTACTCAGTGATTCTGGTTATAATATGTAGTTAACTGAATTTTAAAAGTAAAAAATAGGAAATAAAAAAGAACCATATAAAAAAAAACCGCTTTTAAAGATGGGAAAATACCGATGACTGGCGGATATATTAGTAAGGAAAACACAATTTGAGCTTACACTCACCACCTTGGGAAAAAAAACATAGTATGACCCTATGCGAAGGAATTAACTGTGTACCAAACGGACAGAAAATCTAAGGGAACAAAAGTCAAATAGCATTTCAGTTATTACAGAAATTTCGTTCTTTCAAGCTTCTGTTTTTTTTTTTGTGTGTTGTGCTGTGGATAAAAATTCAACTATTTTGGAATATCTATTTGCATTTAGAAGAGTCATTCTGGAAAGACTGTGAGTAAATTTAAATTATCATTAAATCATAAAGTTATTGCAAGCCTTTAAGTCTCCGTTTATTTTTAATTTATTTCTTAAAATGCCGTTTGGTTTTCTCTTCATGGTAAACTAAAAAAAATACCAATACCCAAACATTTGTAAACAAGAAAACGTAAATTCGAAAAAGAGGTTGTCATATGCCAATAATCTTTTAGTGATGTCACCTCCAACTGATAGTGATTACTTCAGAGAAAAAGAAAGTGTGTGTTTGAGGGACACCAGCATATAATTAAATTATTCAGAAAAGTGTAATCACTACCGCCATCATCACGACTCCACTCTAAGAATTCCCATCCTTTAACAGGAAAGAAATACCCCAAAATGTATTGGAAAATTAGTACAGCCATCTATAGACAACCAAAGACAAAACATGATGACAACGACGGATGTGTGTGTCACCCTGGGAAAATTCCAAGATATCTTATCTCAAAAACATTGCCTACAATTCCATAGGCAAACCCAAAAATCATGTGATATCACAGAGAGAGACATATGTTCCCCAGAAATTTCCAAACACATAACGTCACGATTGCTTATCTCTAAATAATACCCAGATTGCTATACGCGAACCCAACACATCACATGATGTCCCTGACAGAAAGGGGGGGGGTGCCCTCAGCGAAATTCCAAACAATATCTTATCACTGTCCATCACCCATAATGCCATACACAAACCATTTACTTATCTACAACTTATAACAATATACATCCAAGACACTGACTTCGCTTCTCCCCATTCACCCTACCCCTATTTTGTTCATAGTATCCCACCAATCATGACACGAATCATTACCCACTAATATCTTTCTTTTCCATTCAAAACAATAACGTCACTTATTTACAATAACAATTATGTCACTTATCTACATCTGATAATGACAAACATTCACGTCGCGATTCCTTATCTTATCTTGATCTTGATCTTGTTAAAAGTGTCACTCGAATCCTTATCCACTAATATATCTCCCTTTTGCATTCAAAATAACGTCCCTTATTTACAACTAACAAATTAAATCACTTATTAACAACTATCAAATGATGTCACTTATCTACATCTGAAAACAATGCACACACACACAAACGACATGATTCCTTATCTTATCTTGATCTTCAACTTGTTCAAAGTGCCCCACCAATCACAACATCAATCCTTATCTCTAATCATCACCCATAATTCCATACGTGAACAAAACACAAGAACTGAAGCCATTGACACATATGCCCCAGGGAAATTTCAAACATTCCAAACACATGACGTCACACACACAATGACGTCATCTTCTTATCAACCAATGATGTCACGATTCCTTATCTTATCTTGATCTTGTAAGAAGTGGCCACCCTACTACTGTGGAGAGCATAAAGGTTAAATGAACAATAACTATGCTTCATGCACACCGTTTATGTGAGAAGCACAAAGGGTTTATGCTTCATAGTAAGATTAGATTATCCTTGCCAAATGCAGGAAACCTTCATATAACGCTGATGTTAGGTTCCACAAAAATGTCGCGTTATATAAATCGCGTTATGCGAGACTGAGATCACATTGAAAATGTAGGGTTAGGTACCAAAATCGTTTTTTTTGAAATTATATAAACAGCAATGCCATATCAACAAAAAATATTTTTATTTAATTCAGGTGATTCATGTAAGTTAAGAAAAGTATAAACTATGAAACAAATACATAGTATAAAATTATAAAAAATTATAAATTGTACGTAAACTTCATTGCGCATAATACATAAATGTTTTAGGCAAAATAAAATAAAGTGTATATTTTAATCGTCGTTACTCTCTTCAAAACTAACATTTCGTAGATGTTCTTTATATACGAGTGGCCGGATGTCATCATCACTTGAAATCTCTTGGACATCATTTGTATAATTCTCATTGCATACTTCAGTTGGTTTAGTTATCAAGAAGTCAGTAATAAGACCTTGCTTACCACTGTGCTGCAATTTTTTATTAAGTCCATAATAAACCAAATATCTAATTGTCTCATAAATTTTCCGGGGAGCTACAATGAGAGATCATTATCCACAGAATAACTTTCTTGTCAATTATAATCCTTCTGCTAATTTTTTTAAACTGAATTCTTTGACGGATTCAACGCAATCAGAATCTTCAGCAGAACTTTCCCTGCCATTTGCGCCTCCGTAGCGCAATTGGAAGAACGACGGTACATTGCGCCCTTCGATTGGAATAGGCCTAAGTTCGATTCTCGTCGCGACGGGAAGAATCTTTAACTGGACGATTTCAATCGAAGGTGAGTTAGCCAATCTCATACAGAGGTAGCAGGGTTTTTTCTCCGGAAACTCGGGTTTTTCATCCTGCATACAGACAAATTTGCCCTTTACAACACACGCAATTTACAAACAAAAAATACTGGTGGTGCTGGATGTGGGCAGTAGATGGCGTTGATAGAGATGATTCATAGTAGAGGTTTAGTGTAGTGGTTGAGACAGTTGTAGGTGTCCTCCTGCAATGAGTCTTCAGACTCCTTGGAGGTATCAGAAATAATAATAATAATAATAATAATATTAATAATAATAATAATTTGTTCGACGTCATCTATTAATTGTACCAGTTCCTCCTCATTTAAATCTATTTCCCCATCAATTAATTCACTAATTTTGTTTTCAGCCATAAAAAAACATTACATATTGTATGTAACTCACCAAAAAATAAAGTGCTCAGCTTGAGATTGACACACTTATGATTTTTAATGCGCTTTCCTGGCAGAAAACGAAGACAATTTTCAACAATAAATACTTTATACGGTAAACAGTTGACGTACATGCGTGCTAAAGGGTATTTCCCCTAATATAAATTCGCTACTTATAACTGCATGCGCGATACGGGCAGGCGCAAATTTAACGAAGACAAAATTTGATTTTTAAGTCCCGAGTTGAAAAATATATGAAAAGATAAAGGGTTACTACAGTTTGTAGAATGTCTTATATCGAAACCACGTTGTATAAGTACCATGTTCAACAAGGATTACTACAATTTGTAGACCGCGTTATATCGAAACCGCGTTATACGAGGACTACCTGTACTAGAATGAGACACAGATAATTTGAATTTTGATACAATTTTTAAATATAGCCATATAATACACAAAAAATCGGAAAAAGTAATCACGGGAATTATTATTTTTTTGGATTGAACCAAAGAAATGCTGAAATAATTCATTTTACTTATTAATGCACTAGTTCAGTGGCGGCCCGTACATAAGCACTGTGACACTGCACACCCCCAAGAAAAAATGAAAAAATAAATTTTGTTTGTGTTTATAAATCATAACAATGCTTACAACATTATATAAATGTAATACACCATGTTAAAAGTTACGCTTATGTTTTGACATTGATTGAATAGTTAATAATTGGAATTGTTCGATTATCACTTTAGATTACGAAACAAATGCACTGCGATCTAACGCCGATATTCGTTTGCGCTTGTCATTGCACATAACGTCATTAGATACACTGCTGTGCATGTGAATGTACTGTATGTAATAGTTTATCTTATTATTGCTCGCAGGACGCAGGACATATATGGCAGAGAGGGTGAAGCTTGACTCTTTTCATATTCCCTGTTGTCTGTTTTGGGAGCAATGATGGGAGAGATTTGTGAGCTATTTTAGCTCGCCCTGAGTGGGCAGAAGTGGTTATTCGTCGTTGGGTGTTAGGATGGCTTTCGGTCTTTTATGTTTCCAGTGGTCATTACCGTCATAGTTTCCGGCTTGGTGTATTAGTTGGTTTGGATGCGTAGATGTCTTCATAAAGAATTTTTCTGCTAGTGAGCGTAGTAGTGGAGAGATGTAGGGGATATTTATGTCCTGGTGGACCTGGGCGTTCCTGATGAACCACGGAGCGTCCAGAATCATTTGCAGGCATTTGTTCTGTAGTCTTTGTAGCTTGAGGATGTTTGTCTTGGAGGTATGGCTACAGGCTAGGGAGGCGTATATGACTGTGGAACGGATCACTGTCTTGCACAGTAGTATTTTATTGCTTGAGCTTAGTTTGCTGTGTTTGTTGATCAAGGGGTATAGTTGGGTGATACTTTTTGAAGCTTTGGTGCGTATGCTCTTGATGTGGCTGTTGAAGCATAATCGCTTATCGAGAAGTATTCCTAGGTATTTGCTTCAGTTTTCCAGGGAATTTTAGAGTTGAACAGGGTGATGTCTCCTTTTGGGGGGGGGGGATGCTCGTCTTCTTGTGACGAGTATCGTTGTACTTTTCTGGGGGTTTAATTGTAGTCGCCAGTCTTTAAACCATTTTTCTAGATTCAGGATGGTGTCTTGTAGTTTTTTGGTAACGAGAAGTGGTTGACGAGATCTGGCTAGAATAGCCGTGTCATCTGCATAAAGGGCAATGGTGGATGTGAGAGGATTTTGAGGGATGTCTGCCATATAGATGTTGAACAGGATCGGGGCTAGCAGTGATCCTTGAGGAACTCCAGCAAGGATTTTCTGTTGAGTTGAGACTGTTTCATTGATTTTCACTTGCATCCTCCTGTTGGAGATGTATGATTTGATCAGGTGTATCATGTTTAGAGGAAGGTTAGCGATGATAAGTTTGTAGAGGAGGCCTTGGTGCCAGATCTTATCAAAGGCCTTTGAAATATCTAGGAAGACAACTCCAGTGTGTTGATTCCAATTGAATCCTATGGTGATGTATTCTACCAGTCTATGGATTTGATGGGTGGTGCTGTGATTTTGACGGAAGCCAAATTGTTCTTCTGGAATGATATTTAGTTGGTTGACATGATCTTGGAGTCTGATGAGGATGATTTTCTCAGCTATTTTCCCTAAATTGGATAGCAAGCTGATGGGATGATAATTTTCAGGTAGGTGTGGGTCTTTGCCTGGTTTGTGAATTGGGATGATGTCAGCTATTTTCCATGACTGGGGGAAGTGCTGCCATTTGAGGATGGAGTTTATTATGTTTGCCAGATGTGCTATGGCTTTGCGTGGTAGTGCCTTGATGACTTGGTTAGTGATGCCATCAGGACCTGGGGTTTTTTTGATCTTGAGATGATTGATGATTCCGATTATTTCAGTAGGTGAGGTAGGCATTATAGGACTTGGATTGACATCGGGACGATTTACTGTGAACCTGACTTTACGATGGATCTCGTATACGTGGCTGATGTTTAGGTGCTCATATGTAGGACTGCATTGTTTCTCTAGGTTTCTTGCTATGGCTTCGGCTTTGTCAGCATCTGTGTATGCAAGGTGCTGTTCTGCTTGCAGAGGGGGTGTGGATTTGCGCTTGTTCCTGAGGTTGTTTAGGAATTTCTATATAGAACGATCTGCTATGGAGATGGAGGTGAGCTTGTTGTGCCATTGTTGGTTCCTGTGTTTCTGGAGAGCTTCTCGGACAGATTTCTTTAATCTGTTCAGGGCTGTTTTGTCCTGGGGAGCACGAGTGTTGTGATATCGTTTTCTTTGTCTGTTTTTTTCCCTTATTAAGTCCATGATTTCTTCCGGGAGACGATTTTGTTTGTGGGTAATTGTGGATACTGTGGCTGCTGTTATGGCTTGATTGATTTGATTGGTGAGGTTCTTTATTGCCGTGTCTATTTCTTCCTTGGCTTTTATATGGGGAACCGGACCAATGTGTTCTGGTGGCACTTTCTTAAGTTTCTCCCAGATGATGGAGGTTTGGGGTTGGGGAGGTGACTGATCTTTGTTCCCTAAGTGAAGTAGGATTGGGTTGTGGTCTGATGATAATTCGTTCAGTGCTTGAATGATGTGCTGGTATTTGATATTGTGTAGAATGGCGATGTCTAGGATGTCGGCTGTGCCAGTTGGGCTGTGGTGGGTTGGTTCAGTGGGTCCTGTTATGACAGCGTTGTTTAATCCTGTGTAGCTGAAGAGGATATGGCCATTTTTATTTGTGGTTCTGCTGTTCCAGGAGGGATGTTTGGAGTTTAAGTCCCCAGCGACGATGATGATGGATTCATTTGTGCCTAGTACAGCATCCACGTCAGAAAATAGCAGGGTCTTAGCAGGGGAGTTGTAAGCGGCGTAGATTTTAAGTCTTCCAGTTGAATTTGTGTGGACTTCGACACCGGTGAGTTCTAGGTTGGAGGTTGGGGGGAGGTGAGTATTCCATTGTGCCTGATGCAGTTCCTGATAAATATGGTTGTACCACCACCTCTGTAGTCCAGTCGGTCGATTGACCGACTGGACTGGTCGTTTGACCGACCGACAGAATGACGTCAGGGTTGTATCTGTGAGAGAATTCTTGAAGTTCCAGAGTCTTTTTTTAGGCCATTGGCGTTCCAAACGGCGATTGGTAGAGTCTGGGAGTAATCTAGTTTTATTCATTAAAAAGCATTGATAATATGGTTTGAGTTTCTTTTAGAAATCTTTTTGTGGAGTTTGGTGAAGGGTTTGACTTACTGAAGTCTTGAAGCATGTTTGCCAATGAGGCTGTGATGACTGTTGTCATGTTTGGAAGAATTTGGTCCTGCTGGATATATTTGGATGAGCGGGCTACTTCGGCGTATGTCCTGCTTCGATGGTGGCTTTCCAGACTGTTGGTATTTTCCACTTGTGAGAGCTGGTATTTTGTTGTCTTTTGTTGGGTGACAGGCAACTGGGGAGCCGTCAAATCTGGTGCCTGTGGGCAGGGTTTAGAGATCTGTTTCCTTTTGTTGTCTGTTTTATTCTTAGGGTAGTGACTGCAGCCTCTGTAGTTTGCCAGGTGCGGGCCCCCTCAGTTCGCGCATTTGGCTGGTGAGGTCCTGGGTTTTGAGCAGGTTGCTGTGGGGTGGTTTTGCCCACATTTGAGGCATTTGTAGTCTGCCCTGCAGAGTTTCTGTGCGTGTCCGTACTTCTGACATCTGTAGCACTGGCCTGACGAGGCTCTTTTTCTTAGTGGTTCTGTTGTGATTTTCAGACCACAGATCATTGTTAAGTTGTAGATATTCTTGTGTGTTGGGTATCTCAACGAGTACTAGGGGCATTGGACTCTTGTCAGCCCGTAGCATTCTGATAACCTTGACAGGTGGGAGATCGTGGAGGCAGAGGTCTTCAGTAATTTCATCTGTGCAGATGTTTTCTGTTACTCCCCTGAGTACAACTTTTAGGTTTTTCTCCGACTTCAGTGAGTAAGTATGATATTTAATATTTGACTCGTCCATTGTTTTTGTGAGGAGTCTGTAGTCGCCTACTGTGGTAGGCTGGATTTTAACTCAGTCGTCTACGTTTTTTTGCCCATGAATAGGCAATTTTGGGGTTTTGCATAATAGGCCTAAGGGCCGTCCAACGTTCTTTTTCTCGTAGAACAATTGGGGGAACTTTTTCGCTGTTGGGTGTGGGGAGGTCAGTGTTGGGGTATCTTCTTCCATCCCCTCGTTTATCTGAGTCTCCGCTGTTTTATGTTTTTTCCGTGCATACGTTTCTGTATCATGTTTTGGAGTGGGAGCAGAGATTATCAGGTTCATCTTCCCTTCTTCCCCTGATGCTGAGTTGTCCCCTTCTGTGGAGTCGTCTGTTGCTGAATATAGGTTTAGAAACTCTGGCCACTACTTCAAATTTCTTCAACAGTTTTTTGAGGAGGTCGAGCGCCAGCTTCTTATCCAACGATTGGATAAAGTCATCAGGACTTAAACTGGTCATGTTTAAAGTATTCAAATATATGCTTCCCTGAGCTGGATCTCAAGGATTTCCGTATAGCATATAAACACAAAATATAACACACTAAAGGACTATCGCGAGACCGCAATCACTAATTAACAACACAATCATCAGCTACTTGTTTACCGTCGCTTTCCGCTTATATCAAAAATCTGAATCAACACTCCGTATTATTCATAACAACTATTAAAATCACTGATCACATATATAAACACTTGGCGCGCTATTTCTGTGAGATATGAAACGTTTATTATTGGTGCATGTTTGTGGTGAACTATTTTTTGTAAATCTTATTTTATTTTGTTTAAATAACATATAATTATTATAGATACAAGGCTGAATTATGACGAGTGTCACTGTTGAAAATATGAAAATAATTATATATTTTTTAATTATCGTTACTCAAAACAAATGTACTACGATCTAATGCCGATATTCGTTTGCGCTTGTCATTGCTATTGATATGAAACTTTTATTATTGGTATTTGTTCGTGGTGAGGATGAAATATTTTTAATAAAGCAATTTTTTAATATGTAAATTGATTTATTAATAAATTCGTTACTGATTAGGAAAAAAAGTTTTTTTAAATTTTTTTTAATATATATGCAGCATCCCTACTAAAAATTTTCACCGGCTGCCACTGCACTAGTTGCAACCTCTTTTGACTGAAAGCTCTGGGAGAAAACTGGACATTGAGTAGAACATCAACACTGTTTCAAATTGTAAATGTAAACAAAAAAGTATTATACTTTTTATTTAATAATAATAATATACTTTTTTAATGGAGGCCTGTGTAGCTCAGTGGAAGTGGCGTTTGCTTCCTCTTCAAGTGTTCAAGCAAACGCTTGATCATTTGAAGTTAGACTTAAGTTCAAGTCTAATCGCAGACTAGAGGAAGTTTTTCTAAGCCTTTTTTTCCACCGACTCCCGAGTTAGTCGATCTCTGTGCCAGAGATCGACAAGTGGGTTTTTCCTCCCAAAATCTCGGGTTTTTCATCCCATCAAGAAAATCAACTGTAGTACCCACATTATTTCAGACAGTAACATATCTTGTTAGGGTTAGGTACAAGAGATGGCATCACTTGTTTTCCAGCCTCTTCATTGGTGGCTGCTATAATTCGTGATGGACATGCGCCGGCTATCTCTGATTGGCTACTGGTGGAGATTGAACTGCCCACTCAGTCTCCAAAAGCTAGATAGGATATAAAGACCTTGCCTGTTCCCTATAAGGGAATAATAGGCATTAGCTGATTTTTTTTAATCGCATTTTAATGTTAAGTAGTTATTTTTTCAAAATGGCCGGGGGGAAGGCAAAGAGCTCCGCGAGCCACAGGTGGCCTGCGAGCTCTTTCCCGTGCTTTGAAAGCCATGCGTTGACTACCACCTAGGGAGACAAGCTATCTGTGATTGGCTGCCGGTCGAAACTGAACTTTTCACCTGGTCTCCAAAAGCTAGACAGGGATAATTGCCGGTCTGGTGGGCCGAGTGGATAGCTTATCCGCTCTCCAGCCAAAAGGCTGCGGGTTCGAATCCCGCCGTGGGCATGGATGTTTGTGATTGTCTGTGGAAATACCAGTGGTGATCGGCAGTAGATGGCGTTGGTGTAGTTGCAGTCAGTTGGTGATTGAATGGTGGTGACGGAGTTGTAGAGCAGGTGCCCTCCCTAGATGAGTCCTTGGACTCCCTGGAGGAGTCAAATAATAATAATAATAATAATAATATGTCCTTGCCTACTCCCTATAAGGGAATAAAAGCTGTTAGCTGATCTGATTTTTATAATAATAATAATAATAATAAATAAAGAGTATTATTATATTCTGATTATTTGTAAGTCATACACAGATTTATTTCTATTATTAAATTATCAAAATGTTGGGCTTTTTCATTTCTTTCGAATAATTTTCAGTTTCAATTTTAATGAAAATATGCCTCTTGAAAAAACTAAAGGAAAACATTCCGATAGTTTTCCAACTGTCATACGAAAACATTGCTTTTGCGAATATGAAAATCATTGTTGAATTATTTTTGATATTGCAAGGTTACATGCAGTATCAAAAATCAAAATGAATATTGGATGGTTCCATGCAATATCAAAATGAATTCCATGCTTGTGTATAGTTTTCTCTTTAGTCTTATCATGGAGCACGGAAAAAAATCGATTGCATATTGATATAGTAAAATCAGTCCATCGACAGGATGTAGGATAGAGGCAAGCCTGCCTCACGGCTTAATAAGGGCTCTCGTTCAGCCGTATTGCGGTAGGCGCCGTCGCTACGCCAACAGGAATTGTTAGCGTAGCAAATGCGGAAAGAAGTTTTTCCTAGTTTAAACTGATTAAAAGTTATTTGCGTACAGCAATGACCCAACAAAGATTGGTTGGTCTGTCAACTATATCGATAGAGGCGGACATAGCTTATAATTTAAATTTTGAAGAGCTTAGAAACAGTTTTATTATGCGATATCCCCTTGGAGCAAACATTTAATTAATATTATTATATAATAATTTTGCATTAATGTTTCTCTTGTAATAAAAACAAAATAGCAATTGGATATTTTCTTATATTTTTGTCTTATAATCCATCAGGGACGATATTTTATTTTTTGCCTCAAGGAGTGATCTAATCTGGCGACAGCCCTGAGTAAAATCTATGATATTTATTAAATCTATTTCAAATTAAACGAGTGCAATTATTTTCACGAATTTATTGTTAAAGGAAAACAAAATATTAAAAAAATAAGAATAAAGATACATTCTTCTTAAAAGTGTGTAAGACGCTAACGCCGTCGTCCACAAGAACAAAATTCCAAGAAACAGTAACTTTTGATATTTCAACCGTGTATATTTGAGGTACTTCCATTACATTTCACGTCTTATTATTAATATAGACTTAATTTTCAGCTATATTTATTATCTGTCAATTTTTATTTATTATTACTTAATGAGCTGCTACAAAAACATAGCTACCTTACATTGCCTTAAATACCTAACTTTGTTACAATTTGCATTAACAAAGTTTCAGTCAAAATACTGAATTTTAGGCCGTTGTATAAGTTTTTGAATTTTTTTTTTTTTTTTTGGAGGAAATCTCAAAGCCCTCCCCCCCCCCCGTTTGCGTTTTTTTTTAAAATCCTTATTAATGGGAGGGAAAAAATACTACTTGAAGTCGGCTGAAAATAAACTTAGAACGATTCCTCTGCTCAATAACTCTAAACAATACTAGTAATAGACCCAAATAAGCATGTGCGCTCTAATGTTTTTGACAATTTCATATATGTATGAAACTGTTGCGTAAAACCAGAGTTGCATGAAACCTTGATCGTTACCCTTATTAATAAACGAGGTCTAAAATTTTATAACGTTTCCAGAGATGAATACACCTACAACATTCCAATGTTCTAGAAAAAAAGTGACTGACATTTTATTATCATTCTTTCATTTCAAAGGAATAAACATTTATATATGTGAAGCAAGAAGCAGTTTACGAGTAAACAAGTCTGTGTCCTGATATGAACTTTAGCCTGTGAACCTTGATAATGAACGTCGCCTGGAAGATGTCTTACTGTGACTTTTCACTATGTTGATAAGGGCGATATCAAATGAGGGTTTTCGAAATGCCCTAGGGTTGGTGCGTGGAGGCTTGTTCTTATCCAACGTGCGAAAGATATGAAGCAGCCCGTGATAGTGAATCACACAATGTTCCTCAGTACAAGAAAGTTCTTAATCAAGAGTCATAATCACAGCATTGAAGCCTTACCAAGTGTTGTAACAAGTTGTCTAAAATTGCAAAATAATCATTACGGATAAAATTCGACATGCTGTAACTCAAGTTATAAACGGAATACCATAGATTTGTTATATTATTCGACCGGGATATTCATTCAATGAGGCACATTCACATATCACATCTGAAGTATAAAATTCAAAGTTCGATTCAAAGAACCACAGTACTATAAAAATAGAGAAAATCTCAATTTAGCCAATTTCCATATAAACTATCACATAATTGTTTCTTAAGCCGCATAAAGTACTTTAATACATTCAGCATAATTACATTAAACTGAAGGAGGTAGAGGAGAGCGGTCCTTCTCTGCAGGTATTTCTGTAGATCACATTATTATTATTATTCGTGACACATCTTTCGATTTCAGCTAAATTTGGAATATAATATTTCTTATGTTGTTTATACTCTCATTGGAATTTTAGTTGATTACACAAAAATGAAGATAGGGATTATAAGAGGGTTGTCATGTACAGATACGTGTTTTCAAGTCAATGTTCGGCCAATTTGGATCAAATATACAAGACAACTGTTTTTAACATTCCTTATGATCATATGTCCAATCAGAACAAAACCGAGGAGTTTTATGGGCGAGGGGAGTGTCCGTATTCGCAGAGATCTTTACAAAGAAAAGGTCTCTGCGAATTACAGGCTGCATCGTTCAACCAATTTTGACTAAATATGGATTATAGCTGTTTCTAAAATTTCTTACAGTCATTTGAAAAAAGGGAGCGCATCAGACTTAAATGAAGAAGAAATTCTACGGGTTCCTTTATCCTCATAAAACTTTTCGAGTACATTTTCTATACTCTCGAAAACAGTTCAATGTTCGAGAGAACTTCATCATGTGTGGCCGACAACTCAAACCTCATGACACTCCCCCCCTTTCAGCTGATCGTTTTCCCGTCCATCGTTTACGAGGCGTGCAGTTGCGATTCTTTCGTTGCTCTGATCTGTAGAGGTGGTGGTGCAATAGAAGCCCTTTTTATTAGAAGGCTGGCTTCTAGAAGCCCTCCAAACACCACAAAAGTTCGCACATCAGTTGACATATAATAGTTGAGCTTGCTCCAACTTGAAAAACCAAAAAAAAAAAAAAAGTTCTTTTATCGGTGTGCGTGCTTGCATATATAGATATTAAAATTCACCTCATAGATCTTATAGCCAGATGGGCAATTTTCCATGTTGGTATAACATCTATATATCGCTTGTTTCAGTTCTCATTGAGTCCCTGGGTTTTTCTCATCGAATGGCAGTTTGTTGATTATGTCAAATATGTCGGGTAGAAGCTTCGGCTGGCTTTTCCGGAATGATTATTATACTTGTATGTTAAGCAGTTATCTGTCGTCGTGTCATCTGATATGATGTTCTTGTTATTCTATAGTTTCGACTGAAATCGTCAGTACCGTCGACAGCGTGTAGCATAGAGGCAGCCTGCCTCACGGCCCGGCTTAATAAGGGGGGGGCCCGTTCAGCCATATTGCGGTAGGCGCCGTCGATACACTAACAATTCCTGTTAGCGTAGCAAGTGCGGAAAGACGTTTTTCCATGCTTAAACTGATTAAAAGTTATTTGCGAACAGCAATGACTCAAGAAAGATTGGTTGTTCTGGCAACTATATCGATAGAGGCGGACATAGCTTATAATTTTAATTTAGAAGAGCTTATAAACAGTTTTATTGTGTGATATCCCCGTAGAGCAAACATTTAATTAATATTATTGTGTAATCGTTTTATATTAATGTTTCTCTTGTAATAAAAACAAAATAGCAATTGGAGATTTTCTTATATTTTTGTCTTATAATCCATCAGGGGAGATATTTAATTGTTTACCCCAGGGTGCGATCTAATCTGGCGACAGTCCTGGAAATAGTGGCATAAGTGTTTTACTTTAAATATTTTCTGTTCTGCCATAAATAGACAGAACAGAAATTAATCATTACATGAAAGAAATACGGTAATAATGTCATACGTAGCATTGAGTTTGAAGCTATATGGAGTGAAGTGGAAGCTAACGGATAAATGGTGGGGATGTTGCTGCAGACCTGGAAGCAGAGGCGTAATGAGACTATAGCCCCGGCCATAGGCGCTAATTTTTCATAGGCGCAAAATTGAGATTTAATTTTTTTTTTTTTTTTTATAACGCGCAATTTTCTTTCCTGGCCATAAGCGCCAAAATTCCTCACGACATCTCTGTCTGGAGGTTCAGTTGCTGTGGACGAAGAAATGCAACGCCAAATTACCCTGATAGGTGCTAAACAAGTAAACATTATGGGTGACTTAAATTATCCGAATATTGATTGGGTAGCAGAGAAAATTTATGGAGAGAACGACGGAGAATTCTCTGCTATTTCGTGACATTTTCTCAAGCAGCATGTGCAAGAAATATCTCAAGGACAAAGAGTATTAGATTTGATCATAGCGTCAGAAGGTGTCTCAGTTAAGGATGTGACATCAGGTGGTAACAGTGACCATGCTGTACTGACCTGGGAAGTACCCAACTATATGGATATTGTATTCAGGACAGGCTAGACTGCTAGACTCAGAAGAATACTATCTTTGGTTCCATTGTATCAGTCGTTGAATCGGAAGGATATCAGTAGTGCATGGAAACTTTGACAGGGGGGGGGGACATTCAAATACCGCTAGGGTGGTATTTGAATGTGTACCCTAGATTTCGAAGGATAAATAAAATGGGAGTGAAATTCATGTGCAAGATCATTAAGCAAGAAATCCGAAAAGACAATTATGTGGGAGAAACATCATGAGAATAAGAGTGAGATGTGTTATGAAATATATAAATCTCAGACCAGAAAAGTTACATGTATGATACGGAAAGCTAAGTTATGGTGTGAAAAGAAATTGGCTGCACCGACTAAAGAAAACTTAAAAAAATCATTTTATTGTTATGCTGAAAGTAAAAAAATAACGCATGCGGAAGAATAACTTTACTGAATGCTGACGGTACCCTAGTATCAGAAGTAGGTGAGTTAGTTCAAATAATGAGTTATCACTTCACCAGCATTTATCAACGTTTTGTATGTAACACAGCGTACAGTGCTCCAATTATATTGGATGTGAGAAGTTGAGGTGCATGAAAAGGAGGTTCTAGAGCTATTGCATAACCTGGATAAGAATTCGGAAATTAGGACAAGTGGAATATCAATATCAGCATATGTGTTAAAGGAATGATCAGCCGAATTGTCTAGGGCCTTGACATGTTTGTATAATTGGAGTGTTAGCTCAAGAAAGATTCCTGAATGGAAAGAATTCTTTCCATTCCATAATGGAAAGAATGTATGATAATCCCATTGCACAAAGGTGCTGCAAACTCTGATGTATCTAACTATCGACCTATCATTTTATTTGGAGTAATTGTAATTAGAGAAGTTGGTAAAAACTCGTATACAGACATGGGTAGACAAAGAAGCTATAGTTTGCAAGGAACAGTATGGGTTTACTAAAGGTAGGTCATGTCTGAGTCATTTGCTAATATTTTATAATAGTGTTATGGCTCATTTGGATAAAGGTGATGAATATAGTATGATACTGTTGGACTTTGCTAAGGCATTTGACAGAAGACCACAAAAAAGGCTGTTGCATAAACTAGAGAATATTGGATTGGAGAAGAGAAGGATGTGAATCGGTCAGATTTCAGGTGACCAGTGGTGTGCTCGAGAGATCAGCCTTTGGAATCATTGCTGTTTAATCTGTACATTAATCATATTGAAAATGGACTGACGGATTTTCTTCAGTTTTAGCGGAAGATGCAAATATTGACATTTACATGGTGCTTTGAATTGGTTGGGAGCGTGGCAAAGTGATAATTGTTAAATAAATGTTGGGAAATGTGAAGTTTTGCACTTTGGTATGATGTGATATCCAACAGCATATTATCTTGGAGATTCTAGAGTATGGTGAATAGAAAGTTGAAATTCTATGGTCACATTACAAAAATTGCCAATACGACTCAGAGGATAATTGCTATATTGAAACGAACATTGCCATGTATGGAATTAATTTTACCTCTTTACAATGACTTGATACAGCCACGCCTAGACTACTGTGTGCATATTTGGTCTCCTGGGTGTCAAAGGGATAAAGAAGCTGTGGAAAGCTTGCGAAGGCTGATATCGATATTATGGAATAAAGATTACGAGGATGCATTGAATGCAGACACAGTAGACAGTAAAAAAAAGGGGGAGGGGGTGATATGGGAGATTTCCGTAAATTTTTGAGAGGGCGTTATAGGATATTGGTCGATATAATTTTTCATTGCATGGAGAGTGGAGGGTGAACAAAGGGTGCATACCTGTATGCAATTAAGAAAGTATTAAGAACTAGATTTTTCCTTCATACAATCTTGAGTGGAACAGTTTGCCAGTTGAATCAGTGAGTGTAACTATTGTAAACGAGGTTAAGTGAAACTATGGCAGATGATATGGTTGATGAGATGTATGGCATTCCTCGATGAGTCCTTGACTACCTGGAGTCTATTATCATTCTCCATCCTTAAAAACAAGCTTTAAGCTTATTTCTAAAAACTATAGCACGGAGGCCTCAAATCTGACAGAGTATATCCAGTCAGAAAATGTAAATGTCAAGGTTTTTGAGTCTTTGAAGAAGTGGACATACAACACATCCACAAATACTGAGTTCGTCATCTTACATACAAACATACGTGATAAAGCGGAGGGGTCGCACTGCTCAGGCTGTGGGTGATGACTACACTGCCAGTGCTCCGGAATCTTGGAAACCAGGTGGAACGATTACCGAAAACTTATATTCATTCAAATTCATGGTTAAAGACTTAATACCCATAAGCAAAAAATTAACAAAAATTCCAGTACGAACATTACATACAGTTCTATAATGATAGAGTAGAAGTGTTTGGAAGTGTGAGAGACATAAAATCGACAATATATATATATATATATATTTGGAATACCAAAAGTAAAGACAGAAGATTTAAGCTCCATAGCGCATTGACACAAACAATAGCATTTCAGTCACAACTACGGACATCACCTCTGTTATTCGAGGACCACAAGAAAATAAAGAGACACAGCCACCAATCATCTCTCGTTTTGCCAGCAAAAGTCTGAGAGACAGCATTCTAGCAGAAAGCAATAACACAACTTCAATCCTAACCACCAGCAGTTTACATATCTGAGCACTGGACTCCATACAAGTTTCTGTGGACAAAGGATTCACAGGTATTTATGACACAGCATGACAATACTAAAGTCAATGTAATTTCAAGAGAATCTGATCAAAACAGTCTATCCAAACAATACATTGTCTGATCTCCCATCCTTTAACCTTTTAAATTATTTCTAAAAACTTGCATGCAGATCTCAAATCTGGGAGAACATGTGCAGTCAGAAAATGTAAATTTTAAGATCGTTGACTCTTTGAAGAAGCGGGCAGACAATACTTTCAAAAATACAGACTTCACCATCTTCACACCAACATAAAAAGCATAGAAACACTGGTGTATATTGATAAAACTTCCTAACAACATAATGACAAACATTGATCTACTAATCCTTACCGAAGTTGCAATAAATGACGCAGAATCTTATGTATACAACATTAATAAGTACCGTCTACTTCCTTATGTAAACCAAACAATATAGTGGCGGCTCATGGCAATTATCAAAGAAAAATACAGTGTGACGGAAAAGCAAACTCGTTTCGAACATGCGGAAACACTACTTTTGGAAATCACAAATAATCGTATTCTCATATACACGATAAATATAATATACAGATCCCCATATAATAATCCACTGAGCTGCTGCACAAATTAGAAACATGCCTAAGCAGCATTGAAACTAGTACAATACATCGATCGTCCTAAATGGAGACATTACCAAAAATACCGTTGACAATGCTTCTTCAATCACTAACACACACCTTGATATACTGAGTTAGTACAATATAAACTCTATCATAAATTCCCCAACAAGAGAAGAAATATTCCACAATTCATTAACACAATCAAGCATTGATCATATCACCATACGGGCTCCCATCTAGTATCCCTCATTAATAATTAACATAAAAATCGCCGATCAATTGGAACGAAATTACTTCGCCATAGTTTCGTTCCAATATGATACCTCCTTCTACCCACACCAACCGCTAATCTGTGCCAGACAATTCCAATTCCGTTATCGTAGTAAAGAGCATTCTCTATAACTTTATAAAAAATACAGTACTGGAAATGTCTACTCACAATAAATGACTCTGTAACTTTATACGAGAGCTTCTAATTCATATAAAGTTACAGGGTCAATTTATGTTCACAGAAATATACAAAAAAAAAGCAACAAAGCCTCCATAAAAGAGGCGGTAAACAGAAAATAACTCAAGGATAACCGACGATATTCTAAACAGTATTACAACACACATCTACAAACATTATACAAAACACAAGAAATCAACTAACAACAAAAATTCGTAGGAGCACACAGACACTACTAGTTCCAAAAATGTACAGAATATAATGCTAATATGAAGGCAACATAAGTTACACTTAACGAATTATTAACTCAAATAAAGAAAATTTCACCACAAGGTTTTATTTCAAACAGCTTCGGTCAGTATACGAACCAAGAGAAATAGCAGATTCATTCAAGTACGCCTTCACAAACAATATCACAGAACTAAAAAAAAATGTAATTTATCAATGATCAACAAAAAATTACCAACAGAAAGTCAACAGCAAACCATATATTTTCCACCCGTAACAAAACAGGAACTGAAAGATGCTCTCTTAGAATTAAAAACAAAGAACACTCCAGGAATAGACAAAATAAGACTCACAGACCGTTTAGCATACTTTGAAGGAATAAATCCTATACTTCTGACTCATAAACATGGTTTAATGCATCGATTTACGACACAGCAAGAGAAACGACAAGCAGAACTTCACACCAATAGCTAAGCTACCAGTCATTTCTAAAATTCTTGAAAAAATAACACGCACTCTAGACCACAGAACTATTTACAGAATTGCAACATTATATCACAAAATTAATACGGCTCCAACCAACTTATTATAAGATATCTCCGACGCCATAAACAGAGCTCTCGATAAAAATAAGCGTTGTTCTTATAATTCTTGATTTAACCAAAGCTTTTGACACACTTGAACACATCATACTGCTGACTAAACTATACTTAATTGGCATAAGAAGAGCACTGCATACCTGATTCAGGAACTATTTCTTAAACGTAACAAAATTGGTACAAATTACAGCTGGGGTTTACAGATGAAGCATGAAGTCCCACTAGTCGCCATATTATCACCTACTCTGTTCAACATATACATTAATGACGTTTACAATCCGGCCACACGAAGTCAAATATATCGATACACAGACGACACCGCGCTACTAGCAGTCCACAGAGAGAGACATCAACACCACTCTTTTCAAAGGACAACAAGACCTACACGAAATCACAACTTACTTCTACCAAACTCAAAATAAATGTTTATAATGAACAGCACCAAAAAGCAGATGTCAATTATCAGAAACCAAAAATCATGCGTCCCACACCACTCTCGCTGCACTCTCATTTACGTATAACACTGCAATTAACAGCAAAAAAACAGCTGTCACTGTCCGGAAATCACACCCGTAACACATGCAAAATAACTTGACCTTTATATAGACTGCCACCTTATATTGACGAAACATGTAGAACACCTACATACTAAACTCCGCGTGATTGCAGCAAAACTCTTCCAAGTAAAATACATGATTACATCTAATGTAAAAAAAATCATATATCACGTTGTTTGTAAATCACTACTCAAGTACGGCATAACAGTCTATGCAAACACATCAAACAGTCATCTAATCAAATTAAAAACATTGAATTGGAAAATTGTTTCAACAGTGCTTTGAAGACCTCACATACAACACAAACTCCTGAGCATTAAAAACCAGAACCATTACGTAATGTTACTAAGGAATTATTTCAGCAACACTTATCATAACAACCAAGACAGTTATCACCTAACACGACCCACCACAACTGTTTACATCCTTAGACCCTTCAACAACTCAGACGGTTCAGCAGTGAGATCACCCATACTACTCAACAACCTACCACAACATTAAAAACAATTACAGAACCTTAAACCATGAACTGTGGAAGCTATACCAGCAAGTTTATATAGCATTAATGCTATATATACTTCATAAGCCACAAAATTGCGGCATCCACCTACATTCTCTCCATAAAAAGTACCAGACAACATAAATAGTGTATGTTAAGCTGAACTCTGTTCATAAAAGTTAACATTACTTCCAAGTTGGTGGGATTAGCCTGTTTGGCGTGGATTAATAATCTAATCCCCATAATCACCATTACAATAATTGTTATTACTATTGCTATTATTCACCTAGAACTGAATACTGAATCCTTTGAACAGAATGCATTGGGTTAACTGTATAACTGTAAATAGCCCGAATGATAACAATAATCTGTCTGTGAAATGAATATTTATATAAAAAATTGAATACATTCAAAAATTTACACTTAATCCCTATAATGGGGAAAAATATAACAACTACACTGTATGGAGGGAATCTGTGGACACCCCCCATGGTTAAGGTGCAACGTGACCTGTAACGAGTCAGGTGTTTGTGTCAATTAGGTGAATATGATGCTCCCAAGTTAGTACAACTGTATCCAGGTAAAATGGCTACGAGAAGGGAACTGACGGAGTTTGAAAGAGGTGTTGTGACAGGATGCCATCTTGCAGGCTTTTCGTTCTCCAAATTCGTCATGATATTCCTAATTGTCGTGGGTGTGGAGAGTCAGCTGGAGTAGTATGTATAAAGTTTTACAGCGGCTATACTGCATAATTCAGAAGGCATGATTAGAGAGCTGAATTCTGGATGATTGGAGTAGAGCTTTCATAGTGCCGTCTATAAAATAGAAAATAGAACTGAATGTGAGAATTGTAGAGAAATTTCCCTAGTGAGTGTTCCTGGTAAGATTTATGCAAGTATTCTTGAGAAACGGTTAAAAATTGTGGAAGGGAAGCTTAGAGAAGAACATGTTGGAATCAGGCCAAGCAGAGGTTGACATTATTAGATTTTCACTTCAAGACAGATAGTTGATAAATCATGGGAATGTAGCAAGGATCTATATTTAAGTTTTGCAGATGTGGAAAAGGTGTATGACAAGATGCGAAGAGAAAAGCAGTTGAAAAAGCTACCGTTATACATTGTGAATGGGACATTACACACATCCGTGTTGCCAATTTAGCTCTTTTTGAGCTACATCTAGCTGCTTTTTTCCTTCCCTAGCTCCAAAAATTTTAATCTGGCACCTAGCTACTTCAGAACTAGTTTCAGCTATTTTTTAGTTGTTTTTATAACTTACTGTTAAAGAAATTGTTTTAAAGTTTTCCAGATGTTCTCATTTAATAAAGAATTGTATTTTACGAGCATCAGACGTTTCAAAAGCACGATTACATCAGTTAGTCACGTGGCCCAACAGACTGCCATTTTGTCGCCTTAAAGTTGGTAGCATCGTTACAAGTTAGTTTTTGCACAGTGTTCTGGTTGATAGTTACTACAGCGAGTGGGAATTTTTCGAAGACTGATCGTAATTCGTTGCAGTAAAGAGTTGCGTACCTTTCTTCAAAAATGAGTAAAGAGAAAAAATAAAGTTTACAAGCAAAACTTTAGGAGGGAGTGGTTGCAAAGGGGAATGTTTAGCAAATGGTTGTGTGAATTTCCTGGTGACACTACAAAAGGCCACTGTAATTTTTGCAGATGTGATCTAGCTGCTAAATATTGTCAGCTTATAAAGCATAGCGAAACTAAGAATCATCTTGCTGCAGTTCCATATAAGGCTGTTCCTATTACAAATATGCTTGTAAAAAAAAAGTCTGATGAGACCGCGAACTTTGAAGGTAGGTTAGCATTATTTCTTTGTTGTCACTCATCATTCAACTTGCGATCATCTAGTAGATCTTTGCAAAAATATTATCCTAGACCGTCCAATTATGCCAAAGGTAAAAATGCACCCAACCAAGTGCTCTGTATTTGTAAAGAATATTCTAAGTGGGCCTTTTGTAGATCTAATTGCGGACATTGGAGATGAAAATTTCAGCTTGCTAATAGATGAATCGAATGATATCCCAGTGAAAGAGATTTTAGGAATGGCCATCATTTATTGTAGTAAGAAATTCAACAAAATTATGCATACATTTCTGAGCATAGTGGTTCAGAAAAGTGTGACGCTAGCGGTATTTTGAATGCACTGAAAAAAAAAAATGCTTTTGAACAAGAAATGGACATTAAAAACCTCATTGCAATTGGTATAGACAACGCCAGTGTTATGGTTGGTGTCAATGATGGCGTTTATGAACAACTGAAGGTATATATTCCCTCCTTAATTTTAATTAAATGTGTATGCCATTCATTCAAACTGGCGGCTCACAGTTGTGCAGAATCTCTCTCAAGAAAATTAGAATTTTTAGTTGCCGAAACGTATAAGTGGTTTTCACATTCTTCTTCAAGACAAGCAGCATACAAAGAGCTGTATCAAAGTATCAACGAAAATGATGCTCCTCTGAAAATTGTAAGCAGCTGTGCAACAAGGTTGCTCTTCATTGAATCCAGTAGACAGAATTCTCAGCCAGTGGTTGGAATTAAAAACTCATTTCGAAGTCGTGTGTGTGACTGAGAAATGTTACAAAGCTCAAATTTTGTGGGAAGATGTACAGAGATCCAAGGAATTTTTTGTACCTTTTATTTTTGCATCCTATTATAGTTCAAGTTCAGCAGTAAACAACATTTTCGAATCAAACAGTGCGGATAAAACTAAATTATTTGAAGACCTTTCTCGTTTGATTTGTTCTATTGCTAATATGTTAGTGCTACCATCATCCACAGTCGACCCTCTAGAGTCAGAGATTGATGACTATTTGATCCCAATCCAAATCTTGGTTACAGATTTGAATAAAATTTTCAGAGTTGTTGATACAAAAGAAAATAACGAAAAATGATGAGCAAAATCTTAGAACTAGAGCAAGACAGTTTCTTCTTGGTCTCTCCAAACAGATTAAGCAAAGGTTGCCTGAAAATTTGAATGTTTTAAGAATGATGTCTTCTTTTTCTGTTGACCATACCCTAAAACATATAAAAGAAGCTGTTACTCCCATCTTAGAAATAATGCTGAAAACAGTAAAAGATGTTGCTGCTGTTGAATATCAGTACAATGCTATCCACTTAAATAAATAAACAAATATAGAAAACACTGAGCTATTCTGGACTGAAGTACGAGAATTCAAAGAGGCATCTGGAACGAATCCATTTAAAGAAATTGCTAGGTATGCAATAAATTTATTAATACTACCAACTTCTAATGCGTAAATTGAACGAAGTTTTATTTCCGTGAATGTAGTTAAAACTAAATTAAGAAACAAGATGGAATTGCCAATGCTGGAAGCTATTTTGTCAGTGAAGTATAGCCTCAGGCGCAACAACAAGTGCTGTACAGACTATCATATACCAGCATCTACAATGAGTAATATTGGAAATAAAGCTGAAAATCTAACTGAAAACGTTTTTTTTAGTCACCTATATGTAAGTATCACTTCAACTTGAATAAAGGAAGTAACTTAAAAGTATCAGCTACTACGTTTAACATTTTAGCTTCACATTTTTATTTTTAACTCCTTTTTAGCTCTTTTTTTAAAAAAAACATTTAGCTGTTTTCAGCAATTTTCATTTGGCAGCACTGATACACGCATAACTTAATATTAGAGACTTCGCAGAAATCAGTGGTTTCCTCGTATGCATGCGACTGCCAGTACCGATTTTCAATTTCCTGCACATAGTTCGGTGAGACATGGATTGGTCACAGCGTTTATTTAATGCTTTAGTCAACTGCTGCACATAGGAAGTTCTGTTTATCTGTACATGTCTTCTCAGACGAAGGATATCGTACCTAACAGTTTTAGTTGTGCCTCTTAGACAAGCAATATGGATTATTTTCTATCGATTAAACATCAGGAATATCTCACCTTTTCAGAAACTTGTTAGATCTGGTGTTTTCAAAATCACTGCTCCAGCCAAACGAGCACTCACAATAAACCCTTTATAGAATTCTAAAAGTTCCTTTGTTTTTCCGATTGTGATCAACATTATGGAATGTTATGCAGAACGCAAAACGTTACTGGTTTGATGGGCGAAACATATATGCTTTTCATATTCCCCTTTGTCTGAGAGGGAAGTTCTTTGAGTGGAGAGTTATTGAGCTTTAATCTCACCCTGGAAGGGCTGTGAGATTAGCTGGGTTCAGCTGAGCATAGAATTGACTTGGATCTTTTGTATTTGTAGAATTCTGCTTCAAGTCTGAAGCTTGCTTCATCAGCTGGATTGGGTGATTGCTTGTCTTGGTGAAGAACGTTTCTTCTAGATCATGAAGGAGAGATGTGATGTAGGGAATGTTGACTTCTCTGTGAATCCGAAAGTTTCTAATCAACCATGGGAGTCCAGAATCATTCTCAGGCATTTATTCTGTATTCTCTGGAGTTTTTGAATGTTTGTATCCGAGGTATGGCTCCATGCAGGAGATGCATAAGTAATGACTTGGAAAATTACCATCCTGTATATGAGTAGTTTGTTCTGAGTGTCCAGTTTGCTTCTTCTGTTGATTATGGGGTAGAGTTGCGCGATTACTTTGGATGTCTTCGAGCTCATGTGTTTTATATGACTGGTGAATTGGAGTATTTTGTCTAGCATCACGCTGAGATATTTGCCTTCAGTCTGCTATGGAATCTTGAATCCTAGCAGGTGTATGTCCTCCTTGGTCTGGCCCTTCTTTTTGGAGAACAGTATGGCTGAACTCTTCTGGGGATTTGCTTAGCTCCTCCAGTCCATCAGCCACTTCTCCAGTGTATGAATACTGCTTTGGAGTCTTCTGATAGCCACTTTGGGGCTGAGAGGTCTTACTAATAAAGAAGTATCATCTGATATACTGCAGTGATTGTTGAACTTGGGTTTTGAGGAATATCAGCTATGTAGATAGAAAATAGCAGGGGGCCAAAAGTGAGCCCTACGGCACACCTGCTAGGATCTTGCGTCTGGTTGATACAGTTTCATTTATTTTAATCTGCATGTATCTGTGTTTGAGGTATCTGTCAATTATTTTTATTAGATTAGTCCCTGAACGTACCAATTAAAACTCAGAAAGCACTCGTTTTTCTGCCAATTTTTTGGGCGAGGGTGATTTGCTGGATCAAATTCATCATTATTTGAAAAATAATGATGAATTTGTGCAAACGCAAACGAAATAGCCGATACACGCCGTTGGCAACTTCTCTCGGCTGAAAGGAAATAGGCACAAGATTGTCTAACGTCTATATTCGGTTGTATTTATATGTGAATTCAAAATTCAAAATCAATTTTGGTGCATAAACAAAAGATGTATCACAGAAGTCTTTGTATGTTAAGGAGTTAATTGGTATATTGAATTTGATGAGTTTGTAGGGAAGACCCTGATGCCATACCTTATCAAAAGCCTTCGCAGCAGTGTGAAGATTCCAGTTGAAACCTTTTGTGATATATTCGACCAGTCGATGTATTTTTTGTACAGTGCTATGGTTTTTTTTTTGAATCCGAACTGCTCATTTCGAATAATATCTAATTTATCCGTTGCTGGTTGAAGCCTTGTAAGAACTAATTCCACAACCGTTCCAAGGCTGGATAGAAGACTGACAGGTCTGTAGCTTTTGGGGAGTTGAGAGTTCCTTCCAATCTTTTTGATTGGCGTGATATCCGCCGTCTTCCAAGTTATGGAAAAATGCTTGAATATGAGGATGGCATTGATTATGTTCACTAGATGCGCAATGGCTTTTCTGAGGCGTAGTTTGATTATTCTGTTTTGATTCCATCTGGACCTGAGCCTTGTTGTTGTTGAGATGGGTTATGATATTTGTAACTTCTGCTGGAGAAGGGGTGCGATAGGTTCTGAGTTATCCTCTTGTTGTCTTTAGACCTGCTTGACTGGGCGGTGAATCTTGTAGATAAGATTGATGTTCAGATTTTCATAAGAGGGTTACATTGAGTTTCCAAACTGTCAACTAGAGCTTCTGCTTTTTCGTTGTCAGTGTGGGCTACTCCCTTCTTGGTCTGAACTGGGGGTATAAGTTGCCTTTTAGTGCGGAGGGTTCTCAAGAATTTCCAGATGGAGTTGTCCTCTGAATTTAGATTAGTCAGTTTGGTTTCCCAATCTTGGTTTCGATGTTTTTATTGACTGTTACTGACCAGCAGCATTTATAAATAGTTGCTTAGAACACGTGGTGACGCACGTGACCAAGTGCTTACATATAGCTGCGTAAGTGACGTTTATATACATCTGTATAGAAGTTTCTGATTCAATGCTCGCTATGTATATCATACATTACTTAACCTGCATTTGAGTTGTAAGCAGCGGGTGTAGTCCTAAAGAAATAGTGCCAGGGCTCTACCTTGGAAACAAAAATCTAGAGCACGAAGTACGGCATTATCCTTATCATTATTATTATTATTATTATTGCGACGGCCATATGGCAGAGCGCTTGCCTTGTTTTCTGAAACAAAAATGACAAGAGCGGTAAGCTGCTATTTTTTGACCGAAAGCTGGAAATGCATTATAAGTCTCAATTTATTATAATGAATTTATAAATTTCATAGTTTTAAAAAAGTACTGGGGCGTCGCCCTAGCCCGACCACACCCCTGATTGAGTTAGAATTGAAGGAGGTACGGGAATGGTTTGATGTTAAATCAGGTGTGAGACAAGTATGCAAATTATCTCTTCTGTTATTCATCATCCATATGGACCATATTATGAAGGAAAGTTGTATTAAATCGAATATCAGAATTGGATATGTTAATCCCATCTGTTTAGTTTATGCAGATGATGTTATACTTCTAAATAAATCTAGTAATAAATAAATAAGTCTACAGGAGTCCCTGACTAAATTAAATAACTGCTGTAAAAAACAGCAAAAAAAGACGAAGGCAATGGATATAGGCAGAAATACTGAAAACGTCGACTAAATCCTGAATGGAGAACCTATAGAAGAAGTAAAACATTTCAGCTATTTAGGAAGCTTGCATGGTAGGAAGTTGATTTAATAAATAAATTGAATAAATGGAATGAACTTGCCATTATTAGCATTCAGGAATGTATTAGCAGTGCTAATCTCAAAAAGAAGCATTTTATGTAACATATTAAAAGAAAGCTTTTAGGATATTAATTGGTATTTTATACCAAATAATATCCTAAAAGCTATCATAAGTATATATGAAAATAATCAAATACAAATAAGATTAAATCATGAGCTATCATATACAAGAGAGATAAAGGATCCCGACAGGAATGTTCCCTCTCAGCAACTCTTTTTGATATTTACCTAAATGAAATAATAATAAAATAGAATTAAAATTTCCATCAAGGTATGAAACTTTCTCCTACTGTGAAATTAAACACTCTTCTTGTTGCCGATGACCAAATAATAATCACAAATTCTGAAGATAACTTACAGAAAGATATTTTATATCTAAATAAGGTAGTCAAAGATTATGGTATGATAATATCAACAGAAAAATCAAAAACTATGGCCTTTAAAGGACAAGATCCAACAAGAACTAAGATAGTAATAGATAACAAGATCTTAGAACAAGTGAATTCATTTAACTACCCAGGATGTATGATCACATATGAACATGAGAAAGATATAAACTAAAAAATTGCAAAATATTTAAAAATAAGAGGTGTAATTAATTCAATATTTAAATCAAACCTAGTTCAAAAACAAACCAGACTAAAAGTATACAATACATTAGCCTATCAGTCTTAATGTATGGAAGTGAAATCTGGACAATAAAATAAAAAGACAAACGAAGATTAATAACAGCAGAAATGAAGTTTATGAGAAAAACTGCAAACGCTATTTGATCACAAAAGAAACTAAGAAATTATGAAAGAATTAAACCAAGAATCAGTAATAGAAAAAATTAAAAAATATAAACATAAATGGATGGAACAAGTTCAAAGAATAAAAATAGAAAGATTACCAAAACAAGCCTTAAAGTACAAGCCATTAGGAAGAAGAGAACCAAGACGTCCTGTTAAAAGATTCAACGATGACTTCTAAGGCCAGAACAGGCTACACTAGGCCTAAATCCTTGATATTAAAGTGCATGATGATGAATCACAGGTAGTATGGACATTTAAACAGAAAGGAAGAGAAAAGGTTGTCAAAAGAAGTATTCTATTCCTTTCCAGGATGACAGGAAAAAGCCTATAGGAAAACCAAGATATAGGTGGATCTAGGAGCGCGCCAAGGGTATTTGTCAGCCGGGTGCAAACTTTATCGGCCACCCGTCTGACATCTAAAAGTAAGGGTTATTAATATTATATTAGTTAATGTCGTGTTAAAGTCAATGTTGTCGACCTGGTGCGGTGCACCCTTTCACCCTCTGGTTGGCGCGGCCCTGGGTGGATTTATACATTAAAAATGTGTTAGAAGATCGAAATAAAAGATATGACAATGTTGGAATCTTGATAGATAACAGATAAATTTGGAGGAAAATTGTAGACAGGAAGTTAGTAAAGATGTAACTTTTTCATGTAGTACTATCATAATATCCTGTAACCTCCATCCCCCCCCCCCCCGATGGTATATTTTAGGATATTTAATTTTTTAGATGCCTGAAATTTAAATGTTCCGAATAGAGTATATGTTTCTTTTTATTATTTATAACATCCCGAGGTAAAAGAAAATGTTATTGTTGGAAATTATCTTATTTAAGCTGTATTTTATTCATAGTTTCATACAGCAAGTGACTTAAATCGGTGCAGATTGATAAACAAGTTTTTTTTAGTTATTTTATCGATATATATCTAAGAAATTGGTATTTTAAAACTGCACTGACCCGTATCTTTAGCCAATAACCCGAAAATTGCATCATCCACCGAATATAACTTTCCGCAATCAATGCGACTGCGCTGTGATCGTTAGCTGTCTTGCTCTAACCAGCTAAAACTGGTGCGAAGTGGATGACGTGACAAATCCATCGAGGAGTAGGCCATCAGGATCACGTTAGAGATTGGGCAGCAGAATATCTTTGATATCTGATAACCTAGTGTTACTACTAAATTAGGAATGATGGAGAATGAAAATTATAAACCAATCACACCAGAACAACTTCAAGAAGAGGACACATTAAACACTGAGCCAAACAGTGTGAATAGTGTTAACCTAGAGATGGATGACGACGCAGCTGCGAAGGAACGACTCACTTCTAATGATCCAACTAAAGTCAAATTTACTACCGTGAATCTTGATTACTCTGGAAAGAATGGCGAAGCCAAAGTGGATATACAAAATGTGCAGACAAAAGTTGGAATGGGTAAAGAAGAATTGATGAAATATGCTAACGATCCATTTTGGGTGCGGTTAAGAATGGCCCTGTTTGTCCTATTCTGGTTATGCTGGGTTGCTATGTTAGTAGGGGCAGTGGTTATTATTTTGGTAGCACCACGATGTGCCCCTCCACCTCGCTTGGATTGGTGGCAAAAAACAGTTATTTACCAAGTGTATGTACGTTCATTTAAAGATAGTAGCGGAGATGGAACTGGTGACTTGAAAGGTAGGTATATATATTTCACTATTACTATTATAGTACCCTCATGGAGTCAGTAGACACATTGTGATAAGCCCACTTTATTGGCAACGTATGCATTATACTGAACCTGTAAAACGCTTACACTACTGCCTTTCACAATACATTCTGGCAATGTGTTCCACTCACCCACCACTTCATGCAAAAACCTATTCCTCACACCTGTCTTCAAAAAGCTTGACACAGTTTACAGGAATGGCTTCCATTCTTCCCATCCCACTTTTTCACTCTTTTTATAATCCATTTTGTATTAATCTGGTAAAATCCCATAACTAACTTCAAGGGCTCTATCATATTACCTGTTTTCCTCCTATCCACCAAATTCTGCACTCAACATTCACTCAGACACTGCATAAAACAACATTCCAGAATCAATCCTGATATTGTGTTAGTCACTCGTCTTTGGATCCTCTCCAATGTTTCTACATCACACTGGAAACGAGGTGACCAAATTGAACACAATAGTCCAAGTGTGATCTGACCAGTGCCTTATACTGTGGTTGCACCACCTTGTTATCCTTACTTGTCAGTATAGGATCCATTGTTTTGTAATTTAGTTTCTATAATAAACTGGTGGCTTGCCTGCACTTGCATTATTGGAAAAACACTTATCCTCCTCAGAGCCAATTTTTCTTAGTTGCACATTTAAAAGTGGTTTCCTCTCACTTTTTTGACAATGAAACTAAGAAAAAAAATTGTGACTAAAAAAGTTCCACTTGTACCTTAGGCTATTCATTCAAAATGAAGTCATAACCATCCTCTTGGGAATACTAATATATACATAACATAGTTGCTGGAGTGCAATGCTATTTTTGTAGCATTTCCTGCTTTTCCTCATATTCTGGGTTTTTCTGTATGCAATTCTGACATTGCCTAAAGGTAGTCTGGCTTTTATATATTAACTACTACACAGCAACTGTGTAGCTGTCAATATTTAGTGAATATTGAAATCATACTACAGACTATGCAGTTATCATTAAAAAAAGGAGAAAAAGAAAAAATTGTATTGATGGTATTTTGCAATTTAATGCCATGGCTCTGATACTCTAGAAACCCTTTTTCCTCACTTAAAAAAACCTGCCCGAGGATAAAATTCATCAATACTGAAATGGAAATGAATAAGTGCATTAAATTTAAAGCATTTAATAAATATACTCGACAGGTTACTCATTCTTTTTATCTTACAGAAAAACTAGACTACTCACACAAAAAGAAACTTTATATTGCTAGACTGTGTAACTGTCAATAGCACTAAAATAATTGTCTTAAACATTTTGTCTATCATGTATTTAATGACTTGATCACATATAATATTTTGGCCAAATAAACTTCTGATAGTATTCATACCTTCAAAGAAATATTCAACTCTTCCACTGGCTGTTAGCAGTTTTATACCTTGGTGCTTGCAGAATCCCTTGTAGATTTATCCTGTATTTTAGGCAGAGCTGCAGACTTCAAATTTTGATAAGTTTGTCTTCAAGCATACCATTATGATGACAGTAATTTATTTTATAAGAAAACTGAACTAAAGTGATCCATAGAATTCAGATGTAAATCAGAGACATTTTAAGAGGTCATTTGACCATTTATTCACTGCAAACTTTCTAAGGCCTGGAAATAAGGCAAAATAATACTTCTCCACAAGCATGATTTGAGAAAAGAAGTCTCTTATTATAGACCAGTCTGTGTGTCTGCAGTAGTGATCAAAGAATTGGAAAAATTGATTAAAAATAGATTACAGGATTGAGTTGATGAATACAGGATTCTCTATGATGGTTAGCATGGGTTTGTGAAGGGCAAGTCTTGTTTTAGCAATCTGCTTATGTTTTATGATAAGGTACAAATGTGTTGGATAAAGGAGAATCATGTACAGTGATATTCTTGTACTTTGCAAAAGCATTCAGTAGATTACCACATAAGTTGGTGTACAAGCTGCAGAGGGTAGGAATAGATAGTATATTGGTTAGATGGATCGGAGATCGGCTCTCTGAACTATTCCAGCAAGTTGTGTATGATGGAGCTGTGTCTCAGAAAAGGAATATGTCCAGTGGCATGCCTCATGGTTTTGTTCTTGTGCTCTTACTGTTTAACTTGTTTGTTAATGATATTTCTTGGGGATCTTCAAATGCTTGCAAAGTTAGGTAGAATTATCAGGAGTAGTGCTGATGTTAATTCTCTACAGGAAGATTTGAATAGGTTTTTAGCTTGGACAAATGATTGGGGTTGCAGTTTTAATGTTAATAAATGCAAGGTATTACACTTTGGGATACAGAGACATAAGGCTACGTACTGTATTGGCGGAGACTATACTTCAAGAAGTGGACGAGATTCGGGATCTGGGAGCGATGGTGGACAGTGGACTGAAGCTC